>NC_134562.1:36725116-36883356 GCF_025594145.1 Primulina tabacum
AATGGATTCCAGCTGGCATAATAACAAAATTTTGAGCGAATCACCATTTAACTAAATAGAAGTATATCAAAAGTAACGTCACTTTACTGTTCAGAAGTATAAACTTGGCGAGATAGATTAATGGATAATTAAAAACAATTTATCCCATGTACTAGTAAAATGGTAAAAAAACTTTTGTGAGACGATTTTGCTGGTCGTATTTTGCGAGACAGATATTTTATTTGGGTCATCCATTAAAAATTACTTTTTATGCCAAGAATATTACTTTTTATTGTGAATATCAATAGGGTTGACTCGTCTCACGGATAAAAATTCGTAAGACGATCTCACAAGAAACCTACTCTAATAAAAAAGTGCAAACAAGTTAGCTTTGTATCACATGCATTAACCTTTAAAGCAAAGTGATGCCATATAACATTACATCTCTGTGAACAGTTTTGAAATTACATGAGCCGACTTCGATTAACAAACTTAAAACAATAGAAAATATCTTAATATCAGTAGTTAAATCTATTCAATAAATAACCCCATGGATTCCTGAATAAACAAACAAAATTACACAATCACATAAAAACATATATATGCATGAACTACAATCCCATCAAAGATTCAACACATTTTCAATGATCTATATATACATATTAATGAATTTTATTTGTTACCCAAAAATCAATTACTTCATGAGCATGGTGAAATTGCTTTTTACTATATATTTAATGAAATGCTTCATGGTCCCTACTTTACCTCCATCTTAATTCACTACATTCATGTACAAATGAAGCTATGAGGATCAATACAAAAACTACTTTACCTCAATCTTGATTCACTATATTCTCATGTCATGTTTGGACTTTAGCGAGCATGAAAACAAAAAATTTAAAAAATAGCTAATTACGTTTGATTTTGATTACTTTAAAATATTATTGAATGTGTATGAAAATAATGAGAGGGAATGAAGTGGATTCAACTCGCCACGAGAGTTAACGTCGGAGTCATACAAGGAGTGAATCTTGACCTTGATTTTGAGCTTGACGAGTAATAATTCAAAGAAAAATAGTTCGACAGAGAAATTTTTATTCTCGATGTTTAGATCTGAAGTAGAATGAGTCGAATTCAACGATTTAAACTGATAGAGATTTGTGTGGCATCAACGGGTCACCGTGGATCTTGACCAGGAAATGACTCCTAGAGAAATTGTTAGACGATAGAATTCGGCTATGTTTAAACTGAATTACCCCTAAACCATAGTCGGGTTTGAGAGAGAAAAAAGTCAAAAACTTGAATCACGTCCCGAAAAAAGAAAAAGAAAAAGGGTGTGTGCCACGTGGCGTACAATCTTTCGAATTCGAGCCACACGATTCAACCCCATTTATCCTTAATTTTCCTGAAATCACCAATCTGACGTGGCACCTCTACATCTTCTTTATCCTTCCCCCGGACCGGATTGTTCCATCATATCCCTACAGGGTACATCCAAGGGTCGGAATTTTTTCTGGCCCAATTTTTTTATTTTTTTTCCATAAAATGAAATCTCAACCATTCATCTTCATTTGCTCCACACCCAGGATCGAACGAACCGGACCTGGACCAATCCCACAAACTATTTCTCCCTTCGTATTATTTATTTTTTGTTAGTGGTACTCTCACATATCCGTTTTCTTTCGCTTTCTTTGCCTTCTTTCTCTGTAATTTTCGATTCTTTCCTCTTATTTGTGTTTATGCTCTGCTGTTTCAGTAATTTTCTCAGTTAAAGATCGAGTCTTTTGGGGTGTTTCTGCCCAATTTTCAATCGCTTTTCTATTATGAAAGATCTCAGAAAATTGATCTTTTTGCCAAAGTTTTGTTTAAAAAATAAAACTGCCATGTTTATAGTTTTTCCTCATAATCAAGAATTTCAGTGAGTGATTTCAAATTTCTTGTTACTCGTCTTTGAAACAAGAAATTTCCATGGTTCTGACTTCCCTTTTAATGGTTTGAGACGATATATTGGATTATTCAGCTGATATTTATTTCGTGGTTCCATAAGTGGCCCTGGTAATTTGTAAAAAGTTCATCTATTGAGATCTTAATTCTTGAGGTGCATGAGAATTTCCTCCAGCAAAAACTGAGATCGAGGAAATTAATTTCGTTCAGCTAAGAAGGTTTTGAAATTTCTGTAGAGAAGAAAAAGCAAAAATTGGAAAACTGATGGTCACTGCAGCCGGCACCATACAGGTTACAATTTTCGTACCGAAAAATTGTTTCTTTTGGTTTTAAGGTTTTTTGTTTGCATAGTTTGACTGTTGTAGGTTTCTGGTGTTACAGTAGTATCAGCAAGAATCATGTCTTGTTTTTAACCACTGTCAGTGAAATGAATTATGCTTTAAAATACTGCACCGGTGAGAGGGTAAAAACACCCGGAAAAACTGGACAATTAGGTACAGTAGTTAATTCGATGAGCCAAGTAGCTTGTTCTGATTTTTTGTCCAACAATCTGTTTGTTCCGAATATTAAGTCAATGTTACACTGATGCTGTAGTATTCCAAGCCAGGTGTTTTGCTGTAGTTTGAATCATTTAAACACGCCATAGCTGCAGTTTCTCGAGTATCATTCTGACATTAGTGGGTTTGTTTCTATATCCTCCTACCACAGGAACAAGATGGAGGCACGGGGTCAGGCACTTTTCCTCGTGGTAGCAATAAGCCTCTTTTAGAGTGGGTAAGCTGCTGGTACCCTGTCGAAGGAGCAGTTTCTTGATGGGGAAGAATTTTCTCCCAAGGTGTTTATCCTCTCTTGTCTATAACGGTTTCGGAGCTAAATATCCAACTTATCTTGCATTTGGCAGCTTATTTTATTTATTTTTAATATTCGGTCAAATAGGCGAGGAAACCGTATACGATCACGAAACAAAGAGAACGATGGACGGAAGAAGAGACATAAAAAAATTTATCGAGGCACTGAAACTTTACGGTCGAGCTTGGAGGAGAATTGAAGGTGTTTATTTGGTTGAGATGCTGTTTTGTAAATGTATCTTTCAGTATTTCCCTTGTATTGGTGAATTTTGAAATTTTATTTCATCATCTTTACAGAGCACGTGAGTACAAAAACTGCGGTGCAGATTCGTAGCCACGCACAGAAATTTTTCTCCAAGGTTTTACTGCTGCACTATATCAGTAGCAATATCTACACTTACATCTGTTTTCGCCTTTTTGGGCGAGAACTACGATGTTGGGCTCCAACTTTGCTATTGATAACTTTATTCTATTCATATCGCGTTGATATTAATATCTGTGTGGTGATTAGGTCGCACGTGATCCAAATGGAGCTGATGCTGACTCTGAAAAACCAATTGAAATTCCTCCTCCGAGACCTAAAAGAAAACCAATGCACCCTTATCCTCGTAAGTTGGTTTGTCCAGTCAAACAGGACTTATAATACCCGAGAAACCAACAAGGTCTTCGTCTTCTACTCTGTCTATTTCGGAACCGGAAAACGAATCTCCTACATCAGTATTATCAGCAGTTGGCTCAGATGCATGTGCTAGAGCAAATTGTTTGTCTATAATTTCTGGTTCAAAAGATGAATATTCAAGCCCGGATGAACGAGTTTCTCCGGTACTAACTCTACTTATTTTACTCATCTTCCTACAGTGCATGTGATATGGCAAACTCTTGATCCACTTGAAATGTTTATGTTATATTGGAACAAGATGATTTGATATTATTAAGATTCAAGCATAGTTTTTGTGTGATTTCTTGTGATTAAGTATGCAAAAGAATTTTTTTACCGTATCTATTAAAGTTTATTTTGGCATATATGATGGGAGTACGATTATGTAACAGAAGAATGTGTGTTTATGGTTGAACAATATAAATCTGCAATACATTTCATTCTCTCTTCTTTATATTTCTACCCTACTTTTTAATTCAACAGTTTAACTGGACAGGAATTGGAGCTTTTGTCTCAAAATGAATTTATTGTTAAAGAAGATTCAAACGAATCAGCTGCTCAGTGCTTGAAGCTGTTGGTAAAATGCTACTCATTTCTGATCCTCATGGACCAGCTAACCTAGCAGCATTAATGGCTAGCAAGCTCGAGTCCTCTGGTGAAGACGTGGGGACTTGTTTATTTCCTGGAGCGTTGCCCATTTGTCACTTTATTGTGGTGCAACAAATAGCGATATTATTACACGCAAGTGGCACGTGAACACTCACACCCTGTGGATACTCGGTGTCCGGTTTCTTACCATGTTGACACTCTGCAGCGCCAAATCACCGGACAGCTCAGGAAGTGCATAATCAACCCCAATCAAAGGTTCGAATCTCGTGTCATATGCCTGGCAAGATGAAGAAAAGGAGGGGTCCTCAACTGGTTCAAATACAGAATCTGTTTGCACAACAACAGGGGGAGAGAAAAACTGGGGAGCTGATAGCTATTGCCACTCGTTTGAGATGAAATCCAAGGGACAAAAATCACTGCCCTCCAAATTTAGCAAGACCATGTCAGTTAAATTGACTATAACATGGAAAAGGTTTTGTGCCTTATAAACGATGCCTTGGCGAAAACCTATCTACCTCGACCTCGAATGAGGCTTCTGAAGAACGGGAGAAACAGAGGGTTCGCCTCTGCTTATAGAAGCTGGTGAAGGTTATGCGTTTTCCGAGGTGCAATGTCTATTAAAATTTAGCAATGCATTTCTAGTGTAATTTTGTTTACCTCTTGAATCTTGAGATGTGTTTTATGTTTTTAGAATTTCTAATGTTGTAATGTGCGAGGAGTTGAATTGTGTTTGTGCATATCCCTTACATCTCCGAGCTTTCTTTGTACAATTTGTAGTATATAATATAACATCAAGAAGAGCTTGGAAGTTCATTGTCGAAGTTTTTGTTGTTTATTTGCATTTGCTTTATATTCTACTCCAGTGCATATGCTCCTCTTGTAGAATGATAGTTGGATATGCTACTGGGTGTAACTGTCCACCAATTGGGAAAATGTATATCAGTAATATCGAATATTTACTGTTATATCGAAATTTATAGTCGACTGTAATTTGATTTCTAAAATTACATTGATTTTCATAATATTTATACATTCTTTAGTTGTACAAGTTAAACAGCTAATCTATGTCACAAGCATCAAGATCTGTAATATCAATATTGAAATTTCCGGATTACAAAATATACATCATACATTTTATAGCTAGCAAATGTTAAATTTAGTGACATAAATAACATGAATGAAATCTGTTGAATAATAAATCATCACTGAAATCATACGATCAAACTATACTATGATAACATTTGCAAGAGTTTATTTTAAGTGTCTCCAAATTTTACTTAACGAAATGTTTGGAAATTATATATAAAACCAAGAAACGTGTAATTACAAACATTAGTCGTGTTTATCACTAGACAGAGGTGATGTATTTTATGTGTTATTTTCAATTAAAAATTATAATACTAAATTTTACTAATATATACACAACCCTATATGTGACAAGAAAAAAGGGGGTGACCGAAAAGAATAAAATAGGTGCAATGTTATTCGATCTTTTTCGAAGTTAGGTTTTGGGAATATATTTACATATATATATTTGATATCTTAGTCTAGTTGATGGGGAAAAAACTCGAACTTAAGTCAATATAAGAGGAAATCCGGTGAGATCATTGGGCCAAACCCCTCGGTCTCAGGTTTTTGGAATATTGACGAAAGATAATAGAAAAAAGGAGAGGGTGTTGGCAGGTATCCCATAAAAATAACAGAGACTGAAATAAAAATTGACACTTTACAAAAATTCCGTATTTTATTTTTCTTAACTCTTTTCCATTTTTTTTGGATATGATATTTGTGAAGTAATTTAAGAAAGTGGTATAGTGATTATAAGATTTTTTTTTCTCGGTTGAGTTGATAGTTAAGTTCAAAGGAAATAATCTATGTTCGGATCTGAATTGAACTACAACATAAAGTAATTTATTTTTCATATTTTGAGTATCAATAAAATTAGCACTTACAGTTAAATACTACCATCGTCCCCAATTATATATACATCTTTTTTCACACATATTAAGAAATATGATGTATATAATTGAGATGAAGTGAGTAACATAAAATGATAACAAGAAATTCTTTTAGCTGGACAATGAATTTGTTGCTATAAGTGGGGGCGACCCAATAATTTTTTTTAAATTTTATATGTTAATTTTGTATAATTTAAATTAATTTGGAGTACAGTCTCACGGTGAGACAGTTAACCCTACCGATATATTCACAATAAAAAGTAATACTTTTAACATAAAAATTAATATTTTTTCATGGACCCAAATAAGAGGCTCGTATCAAAAAATACGATCTCTGAGATCGTCTCATATAAGTTTTTATCATAATTTAATATTAGTTCGAGTAAAACAAATATGTTGGCTCCGCGCTTGGTTATTATAGACCTGAACTCAGTTTTCGTCTAATCTTGGTGCTTTGATGGAGTGTGATTCATCAACATAATTTAGGAATTTTTATAAAATAGTAGCGTAAAAACCCGCGCAAGCCCAACTCTATTTGGTGGATCTAATCCGTATATTCTCGTTTTACTTTGGGACGTGGTGGGCCCAAAAACAATTCCCTTGGCCTTAGACGCGCACGTGTCCCTCGATTTTCACTTATTTATATTTTGCATCCCCTCATCTTTCCTCATTTCCACGGACTACCCCTCCATTTAAATATATATATATATACACGAATCTAGAAACAGTGTGGAGCTTCTTTTTCCTTCATCATTTACGTGTCTTTTCGGTTTCTGCCTTTTCTCTCTGTTTCTAGATCTGTAATCGAGCTCACAGTGACATTGAATCTGGAATGGCTACTCGAAAATTGAGCCATGCTGATGAGGAGAAGGTCCACAACCTCAAGATAGCTGTGTCCACGCTCAATCAAATCAGGTTTTGTTTCCTTTTCCTTTTGATCGTCTTTCTGTCTTTCATATTTGTTTCAAGTTGCAACCAATGAGGATCTGAAAAAGTTAATGATTTTTATTGGATTTTTATTTCAGCGGAAAATGAGAAATCTGGATTCGTCAACCTCGTATCTCGCTATCTCAGGTGAGGTTCGAGTTTTTTACTCCCTTGATTGATTATTCGTGTTATGAACGTCGGGAAATGTTTCAATTCCGTTTTTTGTTGCGTATATATTAGCTTGACGTCTTTCATTGTCGGAATTTATATACAGAAGTGAGTAGATTTATTTAATTTACCTTTGTTTGTATTTTGAGCTCCATGCTAAGGGCTGTGAGGAAACTAGACGCAAGATAAATGTTTTTGAATCTCTAATTCTGATATTCATAAAAGTTTATTCTCAAAATCTAAAAACTAAGTGTCTTCTTACTTCTTGCTCGTGTATAATTTAATTTGATTGAATACAGTGGTAGTGGGTTGTATTACTTAAGATTTCTGCTGAACCGATTTCCTTTTGGTTGTAACTTGTGAATCACAGTGGTGAAGCTCAGCATATACAGTGGAGTAAGATTCGGACCCCAACCGATGAGGTTGTGGTGCCATACGACTCCTTAGCCCCTGTGCCTGAGGTGTTGTTCCTTTTCCAATCCTTTATCTTTTCGCTGGTCAATTTGAAAACATCTCTCCTTTTCTCCTTAAACCATCAAAATTTGGGTTTGATTAATATGTTTTAGCCTATCGTAGTTAATATATTTATCCGGTGTGGTTACCTGTTCATATTACTGCAGATATTGCGAAGACAAAGAAACTTTTGGACAAACTTGTGGTGCTGAAGCTCAATGGAGGCTTGGGAACAACAATGGGATGTACTGGCCCCAAGTATCCTTGGCAATATTTCTCTTTTATGGTCTAGCTTATCTGTTTGTGATAACTTTACGACTGTGTTGAACGAAGGAATGCTTCTATAATTTTGAATTGGCATCTCAAGCAATAGTTTCTGTAGGTTATTGAAAACCACCATTTTTGTGTAAGGTGGTCTAAATGCAACTTACTTTGAATGCGCTGTCATATTAAAAAGTAAAACTTATTATTTTTATTTTACCCCTTTGTTATTTTCTTACAGATAAACTTTTTTTGTTACTTTACCATTTTATTATTTTTTACAGATTTTAATCCAACAAATTTTCTAATAATAAAAGTATTAATGGGGGCTGTGTATCGTGTACCAGTAAAAATCATTTTCTATTTCTTCTCCAAGGTGTCGTATAGGAGTGGAAACCTATGACTGATCCAGGAAGTCTATGACTGATCCAGGAAGTCTTCCATCAGACCAAATATTGTTTCCTGAATGCCCAAGTTTAGATGTTGATCTCCTTGGCTGCAATATGTGTCAGCATAGTGCCATGATTTTCACCATGTTCATAAGTTCCGGTTCCTTAACTCTAGCACAATATTTATGCTCGTTAAATTTATTTCCAGTACTACAGGTAAAAAGTTTATCTATCCATATTCCAAATTAGAAGTTTGGATGTACCGACTAGCAAACTCTCTATGATTCGTTATTCCAATAATGTTATTGAATAGTTATTGCAACCATTTTCTTGCTAGTAAATTCATTCTTCTCAATGTAATTGAGATTGTCTTACAGCAAAAGCTTTTCTTACCTAATCACATTTACGCAGCGTATTGAAAACTTTTCATAGTTGTGGTCAGTGTCACTCTTTGATTATCCTAATCAGCTTTAAGTTGTATTTGTTTCCATGATTTAGGTCTGTCATTGAAGTTCGAAATGGTTTGACATTTCTTGACTTAATTGTCATCCAAATCGAGGTATTATCCTATATCACATACTCTCCAGTTTTGTTTTCTTTCATGGTGCATGTAACTGATATTTTCAATTGTCGACAGACTCTCAATGCTATGTATGGATGCAATGTGCCCTGGTTTTAATGAATTCATTCAACACTCATGATGATACACTAAAGGTAAGATATCAATTCTATCCAGTGGATGACTATACACAAATGAAATTAAACGTAATTATTTTTTCTATTCATATGTCAGATTGTTGAAAAGTATATGAACACAAATATCGAGATTCATACATTTAACCAGGTCTGTATATGTATGTTTTCTGCAATAATTTCGTGATGGCAGTTGCATGGTAAACTTCATGTCCTTTAAACTTCAGAGTCAGTACCCTCGTTTGGTTGTTGAAGATTTCACGCCCCTCCCTGCAAAGGAAATGATGGCAAGGATGCATGGTATTTCATGTCACCAATTCACTTATTCTTCTGATTCCTGTAGATTTGTTTGTATTTTGGCAAGTTATTAATTAACTGCTACTTCTGGTTTTGTGGTTAATTTCTTAGGAAATGTTTACTTTATTCTTAAGGACATGATGTATATTGTAATCTTCAACTTTATCTTTCATTTTACCATTCTTTTCACATTTTATGCATATTTTATTTTCTTTGTTTTTGAAGGGAAAGAATCAATGCGTCCTCTTTACTCTGTTAGGATCAAGTGCTTGCTGATTCACATAACTGAATCTAATCTTTCATGTCATCTTTAGTTCTTATTAATGCACGTTGCAAATACAGGTACCCCCCTGGTCATGGGGATGTCTTTCCATCTTTGATGAATACTGGGAAACTTGATCTATTTTTATCACAGGTGCAGCTCTGTTAAAACACCAAAATCTTTTTATTATGGCATAAAAGTACTCAAGGATGCCTGGTTAGATCTAATTCTTATTTTCTTCTTTCTTTTTCTCTCAGGGCAAAGAATACGTCTTTGTTGCCAATTCTGATAACTTGGGTGCTGTTGTTGATTTGAGTATCCTTGTTGACTGAAAACTCAGCTTTACTTATTGTTCAAGCACTTAACATTTTGTGTTTTGTCGTCATGTTGTACATTAAAATTTTGCTTTTGTGTGTGTGTGTGTGTTTGTTTGTGTGTGTGTGTGTGTGAGAGAGAGAGAGAGAGAGAGAGAGAGAGAGAGAGTCTGAGGCAGAATCTGTGAATTCAAGTTATCTGAAAACACCTGCCTTAATTCACCGTTGCAGAGATTTTAAACCATTTGATCAATAACAAGAATGAATATTGCATGGAGGTATTTGAAAAAGGTCTATTCTTAAATTTTATTCCTCTTTAGGACAAATTGTTTCAAGATATCAATGGTACGTGTTTATGCAGGTCACCCCCAAAACTCTAGCTGACGTAAAGGGTGGTACTCTAATCTCTTATGAAGGGAAAGTACAGGTATGTTGAGTGGGTACATTTCTCCTCATATAACATTCAATCCTGAAGTCTTAACAATTCTTTGGTTCTTATGAATGCACCTCCAGAAAATAGTAGATGGTGATAAAACAATTTAATATGCTGGCTCAGTTTTTGTGTACTCTGCTATAGATTCTTCCTCAGAAGGGTTTAAACAGGTTGTCACCGTTTTGGAGAAATAGGTGGCGAGGTGTTAAAAGCTCTCACCCTATGTTGAGATTTATGCTTCAGCTTTGAAATATTAATTTATTTTTGTGCACGTGAACTCAACTCTAAGATTTAGCCTATATGTTCTTTTGCTTTCAGATTGTAATGATAGCAACACTGGCATATTACAGTTCTGACAAAATGAATTTCTATTATTTGTTTTACAGTACCTGCCAACAAATTAGCAATAAAATACAGCTGTCTTCTCTATCACTCAATTTGCGCCTATTTATGCTGATCAATATTTCTTTTTAAACTCTCTGCTGTTAATGTTCGATATTAATTAGGGTAATTGTTGATCTTGTCTGTGCTGCAGCTTCTGGAAATAGCACAAGTTCCAGATGAATACGTGAGTGCTAATTCTTTAATCTGTTCTCTTTGGTTTTCCCATTGTTATTAAATCCACATATATCTGGTCACCGTGGTTATTTTAATCCACATACAACTAATTGTGTACCATTGTTTATTGCATTTAGGGTATAGAAGTAAACATGTATTTTTCTGATGCGTTTCAAGGTTCTTGTAACTGCATCAAAACTTTTATATGTAATATTGGATGACCATTGAAAACAAATTTGGAGCCATATATGTTGGGATGATTATAATAATTATCAATCATATAAAGGTGAAAGTTGAGTTCACTGATCAAAACCAAAAAAAAACAATTAACATTTATTTCTTATAGTTTTGCTTCATACGGTGTCAGAGATGTAAGTCCTTTTGCAAGAAATCAGGGAATCCCAACTCATTTTAAAATGTCAAAGATCTGTTATATTATTTCACTAAAATTCAAAACGTCAAAAAATTCATTTTATAATCTTTCTTGTGTTATGTTATCGGCACAAACTAGGAACCTATTTTACAAATGAGATCTATCACCTTATAAATTTTTCAGGCACAAACAATATATCTAGGTGGTTATGAGATGTTTTAAGCAAATTTAGCCAAAAGCTCCCTCAAATAATGTGTCTTGTTGTATTCCTGCTGTTACTAAATATAATGGGCCACTACTGCTTGGGGTTGAACTGATGGATGTTTTCTTGTTGATACAGGTTAGTGAATTTAAGTCCATAGAGAAGTTCAAATTTTCAACACCAACAATTTGTAAGTCAGGAAATTACCCTAGGTTACTTCTGGCTAAATAACCGCATTCTTCTAGAGAAATATGTAAAGAACTTGTACAACCATATCTTGCAGGTGGGTGAACTTGCACGCAATCAAAAGACTTGTGGAAGGAGAAGCTCTGAAGATGGAAATTATTCCCAATCCAAAGGTACAATATTTACTCTAGAAGAAATCTTTCTGGGAAACAGCACCTCTCTAATCAAGCCAATATGACTTTTAATAGGAAGTGGATGGGGTGAAAGTTCTTCAACTTGAGACTGCTGCAGGGGCTGCGATAAGGGTACATTACATTCAAATGTCTTTGAAATAGTCAAATTTGACAAGTTTAGTTTTAATTTGGTTCCGATTATTTTACCTTGTTAAATTAACCTCTCAAGTAATCACAATGCAGTTCTTTGATCATGCAATCGGTGCCAACGTTCCCCGTTCTCGTTTCCTTCCGGTAAAAGCAACTTCAGATCTGCTTCTAGTCCAAGTAAGTGTCACATGCAATACTTTGTGTATTGAATACCTTATTGACGTGAGTCACCGGCTGTTTATAATGGTTTCTGACTCAATCATCAGTCTGATCTATACACCTTGTCCGATGGCTTTGTGAGCCGGAACCCAGCAAGAGCCAATCCTTCCAATCCTTCTATTGATTTGGGACCTGAATTCAAGAAGGTTCGGATTCATCTCAGCTATTAGTTTTATATGATTGGCGAATATCTCTGTTAAATCATGTAACCTGAGATCTTTCCATAATAGGTTGCCAGTTTCTTAAGTCGATTTAAGTCAATCCCCAGCATTATTGAACTGGATAGCTTGAAGGTAACGGGTGATGTATGGTTTGGAGCTGGTGTTATTCTGAAGGTAACGTGAAATTCGGTTGTTCATGCGATTTAAATGTGAATGAATGCTTTTAAGCTTCCCATATCTCATGATATTTTGATTCATCTTTGTGGATGCGTTACTTTATCTCAGGGTAAAGTTACAATTACTGCGAAACCTGGTCTGAAGCTGGAAATACCCGATGGAGCTGTTATTGAAAACAAGGTAATATGCCACATCTATCATGATATCATAAGACTTGATGGATGAGAGAAATTACCTAGTCTATTTGGTCAGATTTTTTTGTAGAATTAAACAAAATAAGTGTCAGAATTGAGACCGAAATGCACCATTCATGCGTGTGCAAAACAAAACCTACATGCTGGTATGAAAACTTTATTTGGCTAGAAATAACTTTGTTTCTAACAAGTAAACTAAATATCAAATCTACAGAAAAATATAAGTGTAGGATATATGTATATCACGAATTTTTAGTGCAATTATCCTGTGTATACGTGCTATGATATATTGATATAGACTAAACACGAGACCTGTGGACCAACAAATAACCATTTTGATGAATCAAATATGTTGTCAAAAAAAATAAATAATACATTTGTATTTTTAAAACTTCTATATTAAATTTCGTTTTGGACACGTGTATGTCCCCGCAGTGCGAGGAGTAGTTTGTTTTACTTTTACCCCAATATTTATGATAAATTTCGAAATCGATATCACTGGCTTACCTTTGACCAACTTGTTTCCAGGAAATTAATGGTCCTGGAGATGTATAGAAGAAGACTTGTCTCTTCGGACTTCGAGCAATGTTCTGCAAGAAGCGACTTTTATTTTAAATTTTGTTTTTGGTTGTGACTAGCATCGAGAATGGAAGTATGAGATGAATAAATCCATTGAACAGACAAAAGTGAATGGGGCTTTTTTTTAATAAAAAATTGTGATGCACTGATTAGTCATCAAAATCTGTGAGCTCCCACGTGAGCTTCTTCGAGTTATTTATTATTCAGTCAGGAACAGAAAACAAACGCACACGAGCAGCTCCACACGTACCCAAGCGCATAAAAATTGTAAGTGAAGAAAATAGATTTTCAAGTATTAACGCTAAGTCAACATTAAAAATTAACTAAACACAAACAATGATTGTGTTGGTTGACTGTTTTCCGAATTTTAAATTCGAACATAACAGAAAGTCAGACACTCTGACATCTTGTCTAAATCTTTCTCACAACTCTCAAGCTCAAGCCTAAATGAGAGTGCCACGTTCAAATTAACTGACGACAGAAGTTTTCAGTTCTTCTGTACATTCCAAGACTGTCAATTTGAAAGCTGTAAGATATATTAAAATAAAGCAGTTTGTCGTGGCCCAAATGATACCAAGTCTATTAAATAGTCAGACGGTTCTCACGATGAAGCACTTTTAGCCAAGACTATAATTAAAAGCTAATTGACTCAACATAAATCCAAAAACTTCAAGTACTCGACTCACAGAATTACAAACAAACAAACTTACTTTTTTATAGAGAAAAACTTAAAATTTTATTTATATATAGTCTTTGTTGACAGGACAAATTAATCATGCGCACATATATACAACCAAAAACCAAATGTACCAGCAACCTAGAAAGAAGTTAAATCATAGAAAAGTTAATTATAACCAATACCAAATTGTGTCATCTCATGCTCAAAAAATATATGTTCGAAAGCAGTCCATGTCTACAAATGCACAATCGGGTATATACTTACCATCAGTGAGTCCCCTCTTGATTGCCACACATTACTCCACTATCACCTAATAATTAAAATCAAATCATAGAATCCTAATAATTAAGGAAAACATTCACGAAGATAATAATATATCACATCATACTCTTGAAATACGATAATTTTTTCGTCCCCGACCACAAAACAAATCCATATAAATACCTCAAGTATGGTGCAAACGGAAAATATTTCAGTACTTGACTTGTGCATAAAATTGATTCGATTGGAAAAAATCACACCCCCCTCCCACATATTTGTTGGTATCTTCCGTTTATAATTATCGGATAATTATGGAAAACGATAATGGTCAGAATATGTACATGATGTCTGTATTATATATGTACTGATGACATATCAAGTGGTCCTGAATATGACAATCTATTTCCACATTAATTTACTACTTGTAGGCGGATTAATTTATTTCCCGAGTAAAAGGTTGTTGGTATGGCCACAAAGATTCTTTTAACATATCCTCCCAATCTATCAAGATTTTTTTTTTAAAAAAAAAAAAATTCAGGTAAAAATATTAGTGCACGCACATACATTTATGTATAGTGGATATGGTCAAAAAGTTCAGAGACTGGAGATGTCCATGCATAAAAAGATGGAGTGTTTTGTACTTACGGATCCAGATTAAATAATAGATGTATAGATCGTCCAAATATATAAATTTGTTTTTTTAATAAATATTAAAAAAATCATTGAAAAATAAAATTTATATTTAAAATTCTTATTTTATCTTTATTTGATTTTTTGAAAAAATAGTTGCTCGTTTTGTAAGATTTAGTTAATAGGAGTATATTAGTAAAACACATGAAAACATGTCATTAAATATAGAAACTTGATTATATATTATATATTTCAAACAATCGAAAATGATACGAAATATATATAATTGAGACAGGGTGTACCAATTTTTTATATTCGAATTATATACATACATATATATATATGATACCCCTGTAAGGGTCCGGGATAATGGTGACCCATTTCCGGGTTAGTGATGACCCGGGTTATCGGTTGAATAGCCCGGATCAGAAGACAGCTGCCCGGGCACTTCTTCTCCACCCGGTTTCTCATACAGGTACCCAGGTAACCAACTACCCAGGCCACCTCGAGAATTGCACCACACTCGAGTGTGATCGATACAGGCAGCCTAATCCGTCAGAACCACTTGGGCTTGGAGTGTCCTAGAAGTCATCAGAAGCTACAAGTATGGGCAGCCGACTTGCCATACTTAGTAGGTGGCACAAGAATCGAGGTACCTACCCCATTTTCTACTATAAATAGCAGGTATTAGTGTCATTTAAACATTCGGAAATCTTTGAACTAAAAGCACTTACATATTTCCCTTCAAATATTGCTTGTGTTCATAAAAAAGCCTGCTGACTTAAGCATCGAGAGTGGCCACGCCGGACATCCCTCCGACGCCCATTCACGAGTTACTTTCTTGTTTACAGGTGTTGATCCAAGCCATTATCTTCACTCAAATTCCCAAACATTATAAATTATTGATTTGGTCCGTTGAAGCCCCGTACCCGGCTCACCTATTTTAACGAGATCACATCATTGGCGCCGTCTGTGGGAAAACACTGAGTTCGAGACGTTGATATGGCTCGTACGAGAAGAACCAACCAGGGTAATTCTCACGCCCAGGGTGATGGGGGGCAAACTTCAAGACAACCTGATGTTAGTAACATTGGAACAAACCTCATTACCCTGACCCCTGAAGAGTTAAAGAAAATGATGGCCGATGCCGTTGTGCTGGCTATGGCCAGGAAGGAGGTCTCTCACCCTGTCACACCACCCGGTGATAAACAGGGACGTGATCAGGGACTTGAGCAGGAGCAGGAGCAGGGGCAGGGAAGGAGGGATAACGAGATGGTAGGAGAAGACGAGGGATCCAGGGCTGGGTCCAAATCTCCTACCGTGGCAGAGGAATTGATGGAATTAAGGCAGAAGATGAAGGTCTTGGAAGGACAGTTGGAAAGACGGAGCGTTGCCCGGGCAGTCCCGAGAGGATGCCCGTTTTCTGATATCATCGTCCGGGAGCCTCTTCCTGGAAATTTCAAATCTGCGAAGGTGAAAGACTATGATGGCAATGCAGACCCGGAGGAACACATGGCCAGGTTTGAAAATATGGCCATGTTGCACTGTTACACTGATAGAATCAAGTGCAAGGTGTTCCTAACAACACTGGTGGATTCAGCTCAGAGGTGGTTCGAAGGCTTGACTTCCCAAAGTATCAGTTCCTTTGAAGACTTCCAGAAGGTGTTTTTACACCATTTTAGCAGCAGTAAAAAGTACAAAAAGACTGCTTTTAGCCTTTTTGAAGTTAAGCAGAACCCAGAAGAGAAGTTTAAGGGCCTATATCAGAAGATTCAACAGAGTGGCCCTAGACGTCCCTACTTGTGCCACTGAAACGAAGACTACTGCATTCACTCAGGGTTTGAGAAAGGGTGAGTTCTTCAAGTCACTTACTAAGAAGGTGCCGGGAGATTTCGAGGATCTATTGTCGCGAGCAGAAAAATATATCAATATGGAGGAAGCCCAGAAACAAAAGAGGGACTATGTGAGAAAAGAAAAAGGAGACCGGATGTCTAAGCCGAGGAGAGGGGACAGAAAAGAGGCAATACAGGGCACTTTTCTCACCACGTGCCTCTGAAAATTGCTCGGGAGAGGGAAGTGCAGGAGTGCAGCAAGATTTGGCCCCGGATCATCAGTTATCCCGGCCAGAAAAAAGTGGATTTTGCTCTTTTCACAAAGTATGCCACAATAACACTGAAAACTGCAAGGCACTAAAGGGGAATTATGCCTCATCCTCCATCCCGGGACCCTAGTAACAATAGCCAGAGGCCGAGAGTGCCACCTTGGACATCTCGGCCACCAGGATCCAGCGCCCGAGGAGGAAGTGTGAGGAATATCCCGAGGATTGAGCCCAGTAGAAGAAGGGAGCCTGAGCCCGAGAGAAAAAAGAATTCGCCCCCTGCCACAGGAATGATCAAAATGATATTAGGAGGCTCTACTGATGGAGATTCTGACCGGGCGAGGAAGGGGAGAAGCAGGAGGGAATGTTTGGAGGTAGAAGGAGCAAGAAGGAATGAGGCGATCATTAGTTTTGGCCCGGAAGATTTGAGAGGGGTGAGTCTGCCCCACAACGACGCCCTGATGATCCAAGCCCGAGTGGCGAATTATGATATTCTACGGGTCTTTGTGGACACAGGCAGCTCTGTAAATGTAATTTTTAAAGATGCCTTTGTACAGATGGATTTGCAGGGCTACCACCTAGAGGCTGTGGAGACTGCCCTCTTTGGTTTTGGTGGCCATATGGTTTACCCGGAAGGGGAGATCATGTTGCCATTAACCTTGGGTTCTCAGGATCTTAAGAGGACGGTGATGACTTCATTCACCGTAGTGGATTCTTCCGTCATCATATAATATCATTTTGGGGAGACCGGCTGTGAACGAATTGAGAGCCGTAGCATCCACATACCACCAAAAGATAAAATTTCCAGTAGGAGCTCGGGTGGGAGAAGTCCGAGGAGATCAACCATCCTCTCGGAAATGCTATGTGGAGGCAGTTCGGGCGGATCAGAGTAGAACAAGGAAGGAAGGGAAGAAGGCAAGGGTGGACGGGGAAAGAACGATGGGGAGAGGAGAGGTGCATTTTGTGGCAGAAGAAAAACAAGAAGTAGTAGAAATCGGACCAGACCAGCAAATCCGGGTGGCATGAGATCTCAGTATATCCACTCGGGTCAGTCTGATTCATTGTTTAAAAACTAATATTCATGTGTTTGCTTGGTCCCAACAAGAGTTGACATGGATTTCTCCTTTGATAGCAGAACATCAATTGAACATCCTCCCGGGATCTCACCCAGTAAAACAAAAAAAGAGGCACTTTGGCCCTGAAAAGACAAAGTAATTGATGCGCAAATTAAAGAGCTTCTGAAAGCTGGCCACATTAGGGAAATTCAATTCCCCACATGGCTTTCGAATGTGGTCTTGGTACCCAAATCTACCGGGAGGTGGCGCATGTGTGTAGACTTCCGCGATCTCAACAAGGCGTGCCCCACAGATCATTATCCTCTGCCCAGGATTGATCAGCTGGTGGATTCCACCTCGGGCTATGAATTGCTAAGTTTCATGGACGCATACCAGGGGTACCATCAAATCCCTCTGGCTAAAAAGGATCAAGACAAAGCCAGCTTCATCACCTCGGGAGGTACATTTTGTTATATTGTAATGCCTTTCGGGTTGAAGAATGCAGGGGCTACTTACCAGCGTCTGATGGATAAAGTCTTTGAGAAGCAGCTGGGACGGAATGTGGAAGTCTATGTGGATGATATTCTATCCAAATCCAGAGAGGGTGCCAGCTTTATTAGTGATCTAGAAGAAACTTTTGCGACTCTCATGCATTATGGAATCAAGCTTAATCCTGCCAAGTGTATTTTTGGCGTGAAGAGTGGCAAATTCTTGGGATTCATTGTGACAGACCGAGGGATCGAGGTGAATCAAGAGAAAGTCGAATCTGTGCTAAGCATGCCATCTCCCCGATCTGTCAAAGAGAAAGCTAACTGGGAGAATTGCTTCCCTTTCCAGATTTATTTCCCGATCAGCACACCAGAGTTATCCTTTTTTTCAAATCTTAAGGAAGGCCCAGCAATTCGGATGGGATGAGAAATGTGAATAGGCCTTCCAGGACTTGAAAATTCATCTTGCCGGGCTCCCGGTGTTGGTGAAACCAGAACCTGGAGAAAAATTATATGTCTACCTGTCCGCTACAGAGTATGTTGTCAGCTCTGTTCTAATAAAAGAGGAAGGAACTGATCAAAAACCTGTCTATTATGTCAGCCATGCTCTGAGGGGGCCCGAGCTCCGGTATAGCGAAGTGGAGAAAATTGCTTTGGCCCTAGTCATGACCGCCCGGAAGCTAAAACCTTACTTTCTGTCACATCAGGTTATTGTTCTTACCAATAGTCCTCTGGGTAGGATCATGACTCATTCCGAAGTATCCGGGCGAATGATAAAATGGACAGTAGAGTTGGGTGAATATGACATCGAGTACAAGCCCCGAGTGGCCATTAAATCACAGGCTTTGTCAGATTTCTTATCTGAAATGATCCAGCCCAGTGAGGAGGAGGTATGGAAAGTATCAGTGGATGGGGCATCTAGCCTGATGGGGTGCGGAGTAGGGGTGGTATTAGTGTCTCTCTTGGGAGAAAATGTCAAATTAGCATTAAGAATTGATTCCCGGATAACCAATAATGAAGCTGATTATGAGGCTGTTCTTGCAGGTATTCGAGCTGTCCGGGAAGTTGGAGCTTCTCGGATTATTCTATATTCTGATTCACAGCTCATCACTCAACAAATAAAGGGCATTTATGAGGCTAAGGATGACAAGATGCTTAAATATTTACGGCTCATTCGAGCCCAAGCAGAAAGCTTCATGGATTGGAGTATTGAACAAGTACCCCGACAAGAAAACAGTGAGGCAGACGCTTTGGCTAAAATGACTGCTTCTTTATCAGAAGTTAATACCCGGGAGGTGATGCATATTACTCGGCTGGTTCTCTCTACGGAGGAAGAAGCATCACCCATGCCTGAAGATTCATGGATGACACCACTGATCGCGTATATTACGAACCATGAGCTCCCTGAGGATAAAGCCCGAGCTCAGAAGATCAAAAGACAAGTCCCCAGGTTTGTTCTCTTAAATAAAATTTTGTACAGAAGATCATTCCAAGGACCGCTTTTGAAGTGTTTAAATGAAAAAGAGGTGGATTATGTTCTCCGAGAAATTCATGAGAGGTGTTGTGCCGAGCACCTCGGAGGAATGTCTTTAACTCGAAAAACAATGCTTGCTGGATTCTGATGGCCCACCTTAAAACAAGATTCTGCTCATTTGGTCCAGATTTGTGAGGGCTGTCAGCATCATTCGAATTTCAGCTACAGCCCGGCCACTCTCATGAAGCCTATTTGGGCATCCTGCCCTTTTGATCAATAGGGCATGAATATTGTGAGTCCTTTTCCGGTTGCCCGGGCTCAGAAAAAATTCTTACTAGTAGCTGTTGACTACTTTTCTAAGTGGGTTGAAGCTGAGCCTTTAGCAAAGATCACCGAGCAGGAAGTATTGAAATTTTTATGGAAGAACATTGTGTGCCGGTTCGGAGTGCCCAGGAGAATAATCTCGGACAATGGAAGACAATTTCAAGGCAAAGGAATTACGTCATGGTGCCAGGAAATGAAAATCACTCAATCTTTTACCTCTGTTGCATATCCTCAAGCCAATAGGTCAAACAGAAGTTGTCAACAGAGTCATTGTGCAAGCATTAAAGGCAAGACTTCAGGGTAAAGAAAAGGATTGGGTGGAGGAGTTACCTAGTGTCATATGGGCTTACAGAACTACTCCCCGGGCACCTACTCAAGAAACTCCCTTCAGTTTGGTATATGGTTCTGAAGCAGTTCTTCCAGTAGAGATCGGACAGACCTCTTCCCGGGTAGAATCTTACCCGGAGGACAACGACCAAAGCAGGGCCATGGAGTTGGACTTAATAGAAGAAAAAAGGAACATGGCATTTATTCGAATGGAGGCATACAGAAATCGGGTGATGAAATCATATAACAAGAAGGTTCGTATTCGAAACTTCCAAGTTGGGGATTTAGTCATGAAAAAAATCAACCCTGCTGGGGAAGTTGGGAAGCTGGAAGCCCGATGGGAAGGACCTTACAAAATCACTCGGAGAGTCAACTCGGGATCCTTTTATTTAGAAGATGCGCAGGGACGTCCCCTCTTGGAATGTGTTTAACTTAAAGAAGTACTATGCATAATAGATGTAATTGTTTGACGGAAGAAATCAATAAAAAATATATATTTTCTCAGAGTATTGCGTTTGTTATTATATCTTGGGAGCTGCTATGACCCGGTTCTTAAAAAGCCCAGGGCACTACACCCTGGCTCGGGGCACCACATCTCGACCATTCCCAAGACCCGGGACATGATCCTCGGCCCAAGGCTCCGTACCTTGGTTCTTAAAAAGCCCAGGGCACTACACCCTGGCTCGGGGCACCACACCTCGACCATTCCCAAGTCTCGGGACATGATCCCCGGCCCAAGGCTCCGTACCTTGGTTCTTAAAAAGCCCAGGGCACTACACCCTGGCTCGGGGCACCACACCTCGACCATTCCCAAGTCCCGGGACATGATCCCCGGCCCAAGGCTCCGTACCTTGGTTCTTAAAAAGCCCAGGGCACTACACCCTGGCTCGGGGCACCACACCTCGACCATTCCCAAGTCCCGGGACATGATCCCCGGCCCAAGGCTCCGTACCTTGGTTCTTAAAAGCCCAGGACACTACACCCTGGCTCGGGGCACCACACCTCGACCATTCCCAAGTCCCGGGACATGATCCCCGGCCCAAGGCTCCGTACTTTGGTTCTTAAAAAGCCTAGGGCACTACACCCTGGCTCGGGGCACCACACCTCGACCATTCCCAAGTCCCGGGACATGATCCCCGGCCCAAGGCTCCGTACCTTGGTTTCTTAAAAAGCCCAGGGCACTACACCCTGGCTCGGGGCACCACACCTCGACCATTCCCAAGTCCCGGGACATGATCCCCGGCCCAAGGCTCCGTACCTTGGTTCTTAAAAAGCCCAGGGCACTACACCCTGGCTCGGGGCACCACACCTCGACCATTCCCAAGTCCCGGGACATGATCCCCGGCCCAAGGCTCCGTACCTTGGTTCTTAAAAAGCCCAGGGCACTACACCCTGGCTCGGGGCACCACACCTCGACCATTCCCAAGTCCCGGGACATGATCCCCGGCCCAAGGCTCCGTACCTTGATTCTTAAAAATCCCAGGGCACTACACCCTCGCTCGGGACACCACACCTCGACCATTCCCAAGACCCGGGACATGATCCCCGGCCCAAGGCTCCGTACCTTGGTTCTTAAAAAGCCCAGGGCACTACACCCTGGATCGGGGCACCACACCTCGACCATTCCCAAGTCCCGGGACATGATCCCCGGCCCAAGGCTCCGTACCTTGGTTCTTAAAAAGCCCAGGGCACTACACCCTGGCTCGGGGCACCACACCTCGACCATTCCCAAGTCCCGGGACATGATCCCCGGCCCAAGGCTCCGTACCTTGGTTCTTAAAAAGCCCAGGGCACTACACCCTGGCTCGGGACACCACACCTCGACCATTCCCAAGACCCGGGACATGATCCTCGGCCCAAGGCTCCGTACCTTGGTTCTTAAAAAGCCCAGGGCACTACACCCTGGCTCGGGGCACCACACCTCGACCATTCCCAAGTCCCGGGACATGATCCCCGGCCCAAGGCTCCGTACCTTGGTTCTTAAAAAGCCCAGGGCACTACACCCTGGCTCGGGCACCACACCTCGACCATTCCCAAGTCCCGGGACATGATCCCCGGCCCAAGGCTCCGTACCTTGATTCTTAAAAAGCCCAGGGCACTACACCCTGGCTCGGGGCACCACACCTCGACCATTCCCAAGTCCCGGGACATGATCCCCGGCCCAAGGCTCCGTACCTTGGTTCTTAAAAAGCCTAGGGCACTACACCCTGGCTCGGGGCACCACACCTCGACCATTCCCAAGTCCCGGGACATGATCCCTGGCCCAAGGCTCCGTACCTTGGTTCTTAAAAAACCCAGGGCACTACACCCTGGCTCGGGGCACCACACCTCGACCATTCCCAAGTCCCGGGACATGATCCCCGGCCCAAGGCTCCGTACCTTGGTTCTTAAAAAGCCCAGGGCACTACACCCTGGCTCGGGGCACCACACCTCGACCATTCCCAAGTCCCGGGACATGATCCCCGGCCCAAGGCTCTACATCTGGAGTATTAATTAAGCTACTTATTTAACGTATGGACCGGGACCCTGGGTATTCGATTGAAATTACCGTTTTCTCCTACTAAAAAATACTCATAAGTTATTGCATTACCCGGGTTGCGAAAAAATTGTCAAAAATCATATTGAAAAAAGCACAGCGACGGAAAGAAATCAACATTTCCTTACAAAGTTCAAAGGCAAGAAATACAAAGGAAAAAAATACAGAGTAAATTACAGGCCTATTCTAAAGTCTGCTGCCCTGATGGTTCTCCGGATTCCCCGGGAGTCTTCTCAGCCTCTTTCTCGACAGCATCATCTTTGGGAAGGGAAGCAATGGCCTTATCAATATCAGGAAAGCCCTCCTTATCTGTCGGAATCAGGCCTATCTCCTCAAATTGCTCCTGGCATTTCTCAAAGCCAATCGAAAAGTATTTGTAGGCCCTATCTTCAACAGATGCTTGGAATTCCGCCGATTGAAGGAAAGTAGTCCTCCATTCTTCATGGGTCAGCTGAAGAAGTCTGAGCTTATCTTCAGCAACTTCGGCTCGATGTTGCTGGGCACTGGCTTCATCCTCGAGATAGCTAATCCGAGATGCCAGGAACGCAATTTGCCTCTGAGAAGCCTTCTCCCGGGCTATGCTCTCATCACGAGAAAGTTGAGCCGCGGCCAGCTCTTGATTAGCTGCTTCCAAGGAAGCTTGGAGACTGGCAGTTGTCTCCTCGTGAAGCTTCTGGGCCCGGGCCATCTCTCCTTGGAGATGGTCATGAATATCCTGAGCCGCCCGGGCTTGCTTACCCTTCTTGGTTGCCACCGCTGCCACCTCTTCAAAGGCCGAAACTAGCATCTGGGCAGCCTGGATAAGAAGGAATCTTAAAAAAAGAAAAAGGAGGGAGGGAGAGAGAGGGAAAAGAAATAAAGAATAAAACTTACAGACAGAAGACGGTTGGACCCCTCCAAAAACCTCACACTAGAAGGAGTGCTTTTCAGGATAGCTATCTCAGCAGGGCTGAGCACCTTCTTGAAACGCTTCGGAAGGCGCCTTGGTCACCCTAGGAAGGGTCTTCGAGAATAACCAGCTCGGGTTCTTCAGTAGCTTTTCGTTTTCTCTGAGTGATGGAGAATGAGATCTTCAGATTCCTCCGAGTTCTCAGTCATCGCCCGGGAAGCGCCATCTTGGGGAGGTTCTTCCCGGGACACCTCAGCTCTCAAGGCTGCCGCTTCTGCATCCCATTTTTTCTTTTCTTCCGCAGCTGCCCGGCGAGCCGCCATTTTCTTCTCTCGGGCTGCCTTCTCAGCTGCACGCCTTTTAGCAAAAGCTGCTTGCATCTCATAGTTATCTGCATAGAGGAGTGACAGGGTTATGATACATTAAATAAACAGGATAAAGGAATAAGAAAGCACAGAAGATAAAGTATGTACCGAGTTGAGAACCCGAGCCAGCCACCTCATCAATTACCCGGTCTATGGGGTCCTCAGCCCGGGCACTCAATCCGTAGGCCACTAAGTTCTCTTCTGAGATAAGAATGGAAGAGGAGTACTTGTGTCCCTCCACGAGGGTTTGACTCAGGAGGAAAGGCTCCTCAAATTTGTAGGATGGAGGAAGGGAAGGTTGTTGGGGAAGGGAAGGAGAAACCGGGTTAGACAGGGTAAAGGACCCGGGAGTTGGATGTAAAAAAAATCTTCCTTTCCATCCATTTTGAGAGGAAGGGATGTCATCGAGGAATCGGGCGTTTAACCGGGATTTAAGGGAAAATGCATTATTCCCGAAATGGCAAGAAAAATAATAGTGAAGGATGAGGGGAGTGATGAGAAGATTATTCATTTTAAAAAGAACATAGGCCGAGGCCATAATCCTGAAAGAATTGGGATGAAATTGATTGACAGGTACACCAAAAAATTTGGCAACATCAATATAAAAGGGATGAACGGGAAACCGAAGACCATTCCTAACCTGGTCCCGAAAGAAAGTTGTGTACCTAGGAGGAGGGTTATCGGCCCTATCAGAGGGCCCATGTATCAAGATAGAAATGGAAGAAGGAATATTGCCCAGCGCTCGGAGTTCCTCATCTGCCCCCAAGCGTAAGGCGCTTCGCATAGAGGAGAACCAGGGAGTTCCCGGGATCTCAACCGCCCGAGGACTCGAGACCTTGGCTTTACCCTTACCCTTGTTCTTCGCAAGAGCTCGGGCCCGGGAGTGGCCAAAAGATAAAGGTTTAGAAAAGAGAGGTTTGGTTGGAAGTGCCACTGGTTTTTTAGAAGGTTGGGTAATGGAGCGACGTGGGGGAGAGGGAGGAGAATCGGAACGAAGTGCGGAAGGCTCAGCGCTAGGAGAGCCTCGCGCATTCGCTCCTGAGGTGGAAGAAGTGGAGTGAGACATTTTAAAAGAAGAAAACTTACGACGATATATGCGGTGGAAGGTTGCCGGAAATGATTTCGCACAAGTAGAGTCTCGAGAAGAGAATTTGCAAGAGCTTCGCTGCAATTTCGAATTTGAGAGTAATTTTTGGAAAACCTGTTAGTTAGTATATATAGGCGGTGGGGGAAGATCTCAGCCGTTTATTTAAAAAGCATGCGTGGACGACCACGATTTGCCTAGAAAATTGTACCAGGCATACGAGGGGACACACGCAATAATTAAAAATGTCAGACTTATCGGCTCATCGAAATACGAAACGTTCCTGATCGTTGATAGAAAGGGCACGCGTTATCATGGCATCCCGTGGGTTACCCAAGATCTCATCTTAAGCCCGGGAGGTCTGAGGCCCCGGCATCTTATCTTAATCCCGAGAAAAGTAAGGCCCCGGTACTTCATTTTGAGCCTGGGGAATTTTAGGGCCCGTTTTTTTCAGTTGATCACTTATCAGTTCTGGATATTTATTCTGATTCATTTTATGGTACATATATCATGCGGTGTCAATGAAATACGGACAATAAGAGTAACTAGATAAACTTTTTTTATTATTATTATTATTATTCCGGGAATTCTTTACCCGTTACATTAAAAAATTCCTCTTCTACAGAGGCTATCCACTTAATCACAAAACTCTTTACAGAGCTACCAGTGAACGCCTTCATAAAGCTAGCAGAGTCGGCAATCTTCTGCAGCGTCCTCCTCTCTTTATGAAGCAATAGCTGGAGGATAAAGTCGTCCTCAAAGAGGTCCTCCGTATCAGAAATCTGCAAGCGTTCCCGATACTTTGCAAACTTGGCCACCAGTTCAGGAGTGATAGCCTCCTCCCACTCGTGAAGAAGCTGAAGTCCTTGCAGCTCCTCCCAGTAATGGAGGATCTTTTGGAAGACTTCATCTTCCAATTCAGATTTTCTTTTCTCAAAATCCGCTTGCATAAACTCTGCTGCCATGTCGGGAGATTTCGAACCACTGGAACCCGCCATTGCACTTCTTGAGGACTGAATTGATGGAATGTTGGAGAATAGGTAAGCAGGTTACTGTATATATATATAGGAAGGAATCAGTCTCCATCGTCGATTCGAACCCAATCGGACGATCAGAGGGAATCTAGGAAATTGAGCAGGCAGATGAAAAGACGTGTACGGGTATCGAGGGAACAGGCTCATTATTACCTCGGAATACGAACAATTTTCGACGGTGTCATTGTTAACGCATGCAGCATAATGACATTCATTGGATTTCCCGAGAATACTAAATGATGAATGTACAAAACCTGAGAGATATGGAAGCCTGACACCTCATCACTTCTGCAGGATATTTAGAGACCCAAGGCTCTTATTCACTCTAGGATATGTTTTGGAGTAAACATGCATGACTGATCGGGACAGCGAGTCAAGCTCTAGCCCGACTATTTTTAGGATGTGTGGTGATACCCCTGTAAGGGTCCGGGATAATGGTGACCCATTTCCGGGTTAGTGATGACCCGGGTTATCGGTTGAATAGCCCGGATCAGAAGACAGCTGCCCGGACACTTCTTCTCCACCCGGTTTCTCATACAGGTACCCAGGTAACCAACTACCCAGGCCACCTCGAGAATTGCACCACACTCGAGTGTGATCGATACAGGCAGCCTAATCCGTCAGAACCACTTGGGCTTGGAGTGTCCTAGAAGTCATCAGAAGCTACAAGTATGGGCAGCCGACTTGCCATACTTAGTAGGTGGCACAAGAATCGAGGTACCTACCCCATTTTCTACTATAAATAGCAGGTATTAGTGTCATTTAAACATTCGGAAATCTTTGAACTAAAAGCACTTACATATTTCCCTTCAAATATTGCTTGTGTTCATAAAAAAGCCTGCTGACTTAAGCATCGGAGTGGCCACGCCGGACATCCCTCCGACGCCCATTCACGAGTTACTTTCTTGTTTACAGGTGTTGATCCAAGCCATTATCTTCACTCAAATTCCCAAACATTATAAATTATTGATTTGGTCCGTTGAAGCCCCGTACCCGGCTCACCTATTTTAACGAGATCACATCAATATATATATATATATATATATATATATATATATATATTCATACATATATATACATATATCTATATATATATTCCACCTGCCACTTTATTTAAATCAGAAATACAAAATTTTTTCAAAACATGTAGCCAATCATGGGTTTATATACACAATTTAGCTTTTTAACGACTTAAACCGTCATTATTATAGTTAGATTTTAGGACTAAGATGTGCAAGAATCAATGATTTTGGCTTTTTCAATCACAAGATCTCCCACATTAAATAATCCAACGAATACCCATTAGCCCACTCCTTGGTCTTGAAAATTCAAAATAGCAATCAACTATCTTATCTTAAGTTCAAAATACAAGCACAAGACAAATAAATGTTAATAATTCAAGTCATGAATAAGGCAGTAGGTCTATATAAGTAAATAATGAATTGATGAATGTCCACATGAAATTAAATGATTTCATTGAAAAAATGAAAATAAAAAATGATGATAAACAACACTAAAATTTTGTTTCAAACATAAAACCATATTCTATTAGGTCGTCTCCATTCTATTTACTACATTCTGCGCTACATTTATACTACGTAAAATCATTTACAACTCATCTACACTACAATATAATATTTTAGAATATTCTTTTTTTTTCTTATTTCAAAATTAATATTTTAATTTCTTAATAATTGTTGGAGATCCACTTCCAGTCCGGACAATGTTTTGGATGTTTCCAAAATGTTGATGTGATTATTAGTAATATTTGATGTTTGTTGTTCGTAACTTATATCATTTTTAATTTAAATCTTTTAAAAACAATGGAAAGTCATCACTGAGATCTACATTCCCTGGAAGGAGTGACAATTATGTGTTAATACACCAAGGGCTGTGTGTAGGCGGGTATAATTCTTAAAGGATGATGATCTGAAGGGCTCTCTTTCATTGTGATGTCCGTACTCTGACAATGACCACTGAAGGATGGTCGCACATGCTTCCTGTCAAATCATTTTTCCATTCCACGGTCAGAATGACACCGTACTCTTCCATCAACGGTCCAAATCCACTCTTTCCCAAAACCTCTCTCTGATGATAGCCCAGTAGTCCACGAAAGAGAGTGAGAGACAGAAAGAGAGAGGAAAACTCGCTGAGCCATTTGCATAGTCTCAGCATTACAGAATTTGCATTTGCATCATTATTATTATCATCCTCCTCATATACACACATACTTACACTTTTTCCTCTCTCTCTCCACTGTGGATGACTGCTACCAGGTCGACCTTTGGTCGGGTGGACTATAAAAGATAAAGAAGGCCCTTTTCTTTCATTTTCTCTCACTTGTTCTCTTCCCTGATAGGAGTGGAGTGATAGGATTGGTTTTGGTAAAGTTTTTAGTTTCCAGCTTCTGCCTACTGTAACTACAAAACCCATAAGAAGCAAGACAAGAAAAAAGGATGGGGCTTTAACTTGCCAATCAACTATTCATGGGGTGTCTTACTGAAGGAGAGGGACTGGTTTCTTTTTGGCTTTCTTTTTCTTGTGGGTTTCTTGCAATTATCAATTATCGGCTGAAATTCGGTGCTCTAAGGAGTCCGTACGAGCTTTCTTTTCGTGGGTTTGTGTGAATTTGGCCGTAGTTGTCGGCGAAGAAAAATGCAGGTGAGTACTATTTCAGTTGGGAGGCTAAGATGGTAGGCAGAAGGGGACAGTTGGAGCTTATACTGACTGAGTGTTTAGGGTTCGAGCTATCAAGGATCTCTTCAATGGGGGTTTCTATGAGCTGAAGCTGATGTTACAATAAATAATTCTGTTATACGAGGAATCGTTGCTACTCTGATTTATAAAGAACAATATATTCTATATTTAAGTGAAGTGTGGATAAAACTATGAAACCTTCAACATCAGGGATGGGTCAGCAGTCTCATGAAGGTGCCGATTGTGTCTTCTCTTTGTTTCTATGCACTCTGTGTTTTAGTTTAGACCTTTCTTTTCTTTTGTTTTCGTTTTAAAATCTAATTCTTCTCTACTATTTTTGATGTTACCGGTCAATTTCTTTTCTTACTGAACTGCACACCTACCCACTCCTGGTAGAATTCTTTAATATCTTTTGCCATAACAGAAATTCCAACTAGTAATTTAGCTGGACAATATCATGGCTGATGGGTAATTTCTTGTTGATTGTGGTTATGAAAGGGGAGAAGAAGTGTTTAAATTCTGAGCTATGGCATGCCTGTGCTGGTCCTCTGGTTTCCCTACCAACGGTGGGGAGTCGTGTGGTTTACTTCCCTCAGGGTCATAGTGAGCAGGTTAGTTTGGGGTATCTTTAGAACGTTTTTAAAGCCTTATGCACCTTTTAAACCCTCACATTATTACTTTGCATGCGTGGCATCTAAAATATTATATTATAACTGGTAAACGTTTGACAGGTTGCTGCCACAACTAATAAAGACATAGATGCGCACATACCTAACTACCCGAGCTTGCCACCACAGTTGATTTGCCAACTTCACAATGTGACAATGCATGTAGGTTTTCTTTATTATATATATTTTGTTTTTAGCCTTGCAAGTTAACTCAATTGGGAAATTACTTTGTCGACTGTAAAAGAGTTCCTTTCATGTGTTGAATTTCAGGCAGATGTTGAAACGGATGAAGTATATGCTCAGATGACATTGCAGCCCTCAACTCCGGTATTTTGAAATACACAGAATTGCTTGATACTTTGTCTAGCTTTCTTCTAATAATCAGAATTTGTGTTTGAATTAAATTTTTATTTAACGACAGCAAGAACAAAAGGATACTTATCTTCCGGTGGAGCTGGGAACTCCTAGCAGGCAACCAACTAATTACTTTTGCAAGACTCTGACAGCAAGTGATACTAGTACACATGGAGGATTCTCTGTTCCACGTCGGGCTGCGGAAAAAGTTTTCCCACCTTTGGTAAAGATACTTATAACCTGATCGTTGTGATGCAAAACTGGTGTTGAAACTGTTTGCAATTATCTGTTTTCCCTCAGGATTTCTCACAGACACCACCTGCACAAGAACTTATTGCCAGAGATCTTCATGATGTTGAATGGAAGTTTAGGCATATTTTTCGAGGTAAGATTGCAATTTCTTTTAACCTAAATTCATATGGTTCCCAAATATTCCAATACGGGTTAGTTAGCAAAATGACTTTGGTCAATTTTTTTTTTCAAATAACCTTCTCCTTTTGTTGCCACTTAAAGGCTTCATCTACTTGGAATATTCAAAGTTAAAGTACACCAATAATATAATGCATAATAAGTACCTTTCGCTCTTGTCTTGAGCTCATGCTATTTTACTGTTGGTCCTTTCTTACAGGTGGAGTGATAAATATAAAATGTGTAGGATTTTAACCGTATCAATTTGATAAGCTATCTTACAGGTTTATGAGTAATATCTACAAAGAGTCCATCATCGGCCTTCGGACACATAAAGACAAGTAGTTAAGATAAGAAAATTTTCAAAGTTTTTTAATTTTTATGCATGCAAATCAACTTGATTCAAGCTTCGTTTATACAAAATGTATATAATACACATTCATCAACCTTTTGAGGTTATATTGGAAATGTATCATATTATTTATAATGTTAAATGACTAAATGATTATACTGTACAGTGAAATAAATTATTACGGGATGAAGATAACTCTTTCTGTGAATAAAACAACTCAAACTACAAGAAACCTAAGTAGTCTTGGCTGATATGCATAATGACTTACGATCTGGATAACTTTACATGCTTAAATCTAATATTAGATTTGATTTGTGTAAAAAATAACTTGCATCATGTGTCTGCTTTGACCTTCTGAATTTTGCTATAGCATTCTATAATTTTCCGTCATGCAGGTCAACCCAAGCGTCATTTGCTTACGACCGGGTGGAGTGTCTTTGTCAGTGCCAAAAGACTAGTTGCTGGAGATTCTGTTCTTTTTATCTGGTACCATGTACCCACTTGATTTCAATCTCAATTTCAGTTTCTTCTAGCAAAGTCTTATTCCATTAGTTTGTTTGCAGGAACGAAAAAAATCAGCTTCTTTTGGGAATTCGTCGTGCCACTCGACCACAAACTGTGATGCCATCATCTGTCCTTTCAAGTGACAGTATGCACATTGGACTTCTTGCTGCCGCTGCTCATGCTGCTGCTACTAATAGCTGCTTCACAGTATTCTATAACCCAAGGTGGTAATCATGATAACCATAGTAATTAATTATGTTTGTATAAAGATATACATGAAATAATAGAAACATATATTTTAATCTGATATCAAATGCTTGTTACGGCAGGGCTAGTCCATCCGACTTTGTCGTTCCTTTGTCAAAGTATGTCAAAGCTGTTTATCATACTCGTGTTTCTGTTGGAATGCGTTTTCGGATGCTATTCGAAACTGAAGAATCGAGTGTTCGAAGGTATTTTTATGTGCATTTTCTACTTTTAGCAAATGGCAGATGTGCTGTATGTTGACACACACTAGATAAGCACTCAATTTAATGTAAAAAAGAAACGGTATACAAAATTAAATTTAGCAGTAGCTAAAAAAAGAAAATCATATAGGATGACTATGAATGACAGACCCTACATTATATTCTAGGTTTTATTTAATAAAGATTGATGAACCTCAAAATAACATTATACTGAAAACTCCTATTATCTAGAAAAAAACAGCACAGTCCAAATATTTGTGTGTTAATTTAAGATAGTAAATATAAAAATACCAATCAGGTTTGGTTGGAAGTTACATAATTCGCACTAGCTTGGTTTATATGTATTTGAAGTGTAGCAAGATCAAGCTGGGAAATTGTATATCTAAGAAGTTTGTAGAGAGGGAGATGCCTGTGTAGGGACAATCACAGTAGATTTTGTAAGTTCACAAAAGGAAGCATTGGAGAGGGAGATGCTTGTGTAGGGACGGTCATAGTAGATTTTGTACGTTTGCAAAAGGAAGCATTGGAATAAACAAGGTGGAATGATTGGTTTTGGACTCTCGTAGCAATAATATGTTATTTATTTTTTCATAATCATGTAGATTTTCATTTTATTGATTATTTAAACATTTTAATAAGTAGTTTGTGACAATGATTGAATGGTACAATATTTTTTAAAAAAATGTTGGAAAACTATTTTAGTTTTGATTCGGTATATTAAAATTTATTTATCTTTTAAAAACTAAAATAAACATAAAAGGGATATCTTATTGTATAAAAAAGTAAATTATGGTGGAATGCCATTAGCATTTTAGGAATGCAAATTCCAAACTGGTACCAACAACAATAACAATAATAATTATAGTACTTGTAGATAAGTTACAGTTAATTATCAGTCAAAACAAAAAAAAATGATTTTTCACACAGATGCTACGTATATGCATGCATATTTAGGGTACCTTGAATGCCTTATTAATACCCATAGAAAACGGTAATTCTTAAAAGTATGCACATAGATACCATGAGAATGGTTTAGAACTCATTATTGGTCTCTTCAAATTCTGGAAATTGTAGTTATCATGTATATGATGGAGAAAATTTAGGCCCAAGGATTGGACTCTATAATGATAATGATAATAATTAAAATTCATTGTCAATCTCATTATTTTCTAGTTCATGTTAGAGATTTTTTATTTATGTGGGTTATATTTGAATAATTATGTGTTGTGTGTTGTTTATAAGTTAAGCTCAAAATTAAAGTGATCAGTTAAAGTTTTGGTTATTAGGCTTTAATGTATCTAATAGGCTGTGATCCTGTAATGTGTAGAGATATATGTGTAATTTCTGTTTTTACTATGAGCTAAAACAGAAATATCGGTATACATGAGTCGTGGTCTTCAGATCGCGCGCCCCGCTCGGGAGGACGTTCTGGACAGTAGCAGGCGCGCTGGGGCACAATTTCGGGGCACTCCCAGCGCGCACTGTACAAATGTTTTCCGATTTTTTTTTTAAATTTTTACGATTCAGGTTTATTCGGTTTAAGCTTAAATATTCAATAATTCAAATAATGATAAGATTATATGTATTTTTAAATAGATTGATTGAAATAAAATGTCGTCAAAGTGTTATGGATTAATTTTATTTTGAAATACAAAAAGATTTTAGTTTATGTCATTTATATGAATATGGATCGGCCCAAAGGAAAAATAATATTTAATATGATTACATATGCATTTGTGGTGGTAAACATGTGATAGTTGTTCGGTTTTCATCTGCAAGCAGCCCAAATGAAGATTTTTATTTGACATGATAGTTACTATCGGTGTTTCACTGTTGTGTCAGGATATAACTTACAAGTTAATCTTTTGTCCAAAGATAAAACATTAATGGAGTGCTTGATATCATGTTTATGAGGTTTACATTATTTGAATTAATTGATTATTTTATTTGGATATTTAATCGAGCATGTATATTCGGTTTTTTTGTTCTCTATTCATATTTGACTTCTACAAGTATTCATTCAAACATAAATTATGTTCATATGTTAAATGACTCCGATTTTAAATTGTTGCAAGAGAATTTATTGATAGTTTTCGGAGTCATAGATTTGGAACTTGCAACAAGGGTTGACTATCTTCCCGTCGTTACGGACTAGAGTACCTCTTATGAAAGGAGGAAGTTTGAAAGGTGGGAGCGGTCAAATCGCATGTGTATGATGATTATGAAGATGACCATTCCAGAAATATTCAGGGGCACAATGTCTAGTGACATTGCTACGACTAAGGCTTTCTTTCAGGACCTCGAAAAGAGGTTTGATTAAAGTGAAAAGTCTAAAATTGGTACATTTTTGGCAAGCCTCATTTCGATGAGAGGTAAAAGGGTAAGAGCAATATAAAGGAGTACATTATGAAAATGTCTCATCTTGCTTCAAGGTTGAAAGTACTGAAGCTTGATCTCTCTGAGGACTTGCTGGTGCATCTGGTTTAAATAGTGGCAAGATCTCACTATGCATCTACCTCGAAGGATAAATGGAAGAAAAAGAAGGATAAGGAAGCTGCGGATACACAATCTCCGTAGTAACAACAGAAGAATCATAGTGATTCTCAAAGTTCTGATTGTTTCTTCTGTGGCAGTGATGGGCATATGAAGAGGCACTAAAGACCGTAGCATATATCCATAACTGAGTTCTACTTAAGGCAGAGACCAAAACCACTCATGAACTTTGGACAGGTAAAAAGCCTAGTCTTAAGTTTCTGCACGTTTGGAGATGTCAGCTGAGGCAAATCCCTATAAGCCTAATGAAAAGAAATTGGACTCAAGGATGGTCAACTGTTATTTATTGGATACTCTGAAAGATCCAGGGGTACAAGTTTTATGATCCCACAAGTAAGTCGATTTTTTATTCAGGAAATGCCCAGTTCTTTGAGGATGTTGAGTTTACGGAGGAGATAAAGTAAAGGATATTGTCTTTGAAGAGGAATATGTAAATATCCCACATGTGTCTTGGATTTTGATCAGGATCACATTATTCTCTTTGACCAAAACACAATACAGGAAGACAACATTGGAGATCCTCTTATTCCTGATGAACAAGCTTAATCACCTTCAGAGCCTATGTCATTAAGGAGATCCACTAGAGAGCGGATAAATGTAATGTCAGATGATTACATTGTATTTCTTCAAGAACATGAAGCAGACATTGGAGTATTGGACTGATGGAGGATGATCCTTTCAACTTCCATCAAGCCATGAAAAATTTTAACTCTCAAAAGTGGACTGATGCCATGAATGAGGAGTTAAAGTCCACGAAGGACAATGGCGCATGAGATCTTGTCGCATTGCCTAAAGGTACGAAGCCCATTGGTTGTAAATGGATATTTAAAACCAAGAGGGATTCAAAAGGCAATGTGGAAAGATATAAGGCTCATCTCGTCGCTAAAGGTTTTACACATAAAGAAGGCATTGATTATAAAGAGACTTTCTCCCCGGTTTCTTCGAAGACCCTTTAAGGATTATAATGACGTTGGTGGCGTATTTCGATCTTGATTTTCATCAGATGGATGTAAAGCCTGCGTTTCTAAATGGTGGCATTGATGAAACGATTTCTATAATGCAGCCAGAAATTTTTGTGTCCAAAGACACAAATAATATGGTTTGCAAATTAAAGAAATCCATATATGGATTCAAGCAGACATCTCGACAATGATATCTCAAATTTCATCAAGTGATCATCTCGTTTGGTTTTGAAATGAATTTGTTAGATAATTGTGTGTACCATAAGTTCAGTGGGATTAAGCATATTTTTCTGGTTTTATATGTTGATGACATCTTACTTGCTAGCAACAATTAGAATTGTTACATGACACCAATAGATTTCTAGCTAAGAATTTTGAGACGAAAGATCTTGGTGATTCATCTTTTGTACTCAGTATCTATCCATATACATCGGGATCTTTCTCGAAGTATTTTTGGATTATCTCATAAAGACTATATCGAGAAAGTTCTCAACGATATGGAATGCAAAACTACTAACGAATGGATACTTCTGTGGCTAAGAGAGACAAATTTAGTCTCAAACAACGCCCAAAGAATGATTTTGGAGGAAAAAGAAATGCAGAAGATTCCCTATGTATCTGCAGTTGTATGCTCAGATTTGTACACGTCCAGATATTGCGTACGTGACATCAATGTTGGGACGATATTTAAGTAATCCAGGAGTGGAACATTGGAAAACAATCAAAAAAGTTATCCGCTACCTATAAAGAACAAAAGATTACATGCTCATATATCGGAGGTTGGATCAACTTGAGATCATTGTGTATACTGACTCCGATTTTGTTGAATGCCAAGATAATTTGAAATCTACGTCGGGCTACATCTATCTCCTTGCTGGAGGTGTCATTACCTGGAAGAGTGCTAAACAGTTTTTTATAGCCTCTTCCATCATGACATCTGAGTTTGTAGCGTGTTATGAGACATCCAATCATGGAACATGGCTGCAAAAAAGTTTCAGGGGAATGAGAATTGTTGATGGTATTGAAAGGTCATTAAGAATACATTATGACAATAAATCAGCAGTTATTTATTCCAATAACAACATGAGATCGACGAAATCAAAACATATTGACATCAAGTTCTTGGTTAAAGAAAGAACTCAGAGTGGCAAGTTGTCTATTGCGCATATCAGTACAAACTCCATGGTTGCGGATCCGCTTACTAAGGGACTACCATCGTAACAGTTTTATGAGCACACTGCTTGTATGAGCGTAATGTCGATTGAGGAAATTAAGTTTTAGTGTGGGGGTTTGTTACCTTTTTGGGGGTTTGTTACCTTTTTGGGATGAACGTAATGTCGATGGGAGGACCGGTTGGAAATAGGCATGTTATAATCACATTGCATGAAATTTTCATGCTACACATCCACTTCATGACCCATGTCATTCAGATGTGTTGACATATGTGACCATTGATAGATCTAGTTACCTTGAGTGTAGCGATAAATGCTTTAATCCTGTATTGATGTGATTATCAGACATCCATGAACATGATACTTTTAAACTTGATTTTTTAGATTGAGAAATGAAAAGGGACAAAATGCAACTACAACTCAATAGTAGTAATGATATTACGATCAATAAATTGACATAATGAACATTGATCTTACCATAATTGTACAACTTTTGTTCTTGTTAGCATAAGAGCAATTCCCTGACGCCAGATCCAAGGGCCATTCTTTGGATTTTATAAATTTTATGACGTCAAATTAGGAATTTGCATCAGAATTAATTTACTCTTTAATTTATTCTGGCTAAATTCTCAACTCTGGCAGAATATTCAATCAAACAACATCTTGATCCCTTTTAGTGTTATCCTATCTTTGTTTGTGTACACCATCCTCCATCCCACCATGTTTACCTTTTATTCACTAATGACAAAGATATAATAGCTGAGTAAAAAGTTGGAACTTCTCATTAAATACTGAAGATAAAAGGTAATTTTTGGGCGGAGGGCTAATACCTTGGGGTCTGGCTGGATGATGGTGTCGGAATTGCAAGCTTTTGAGTGTAGTTCCTTTTCATGGAACCAAATCGAAGTTCGATAATGATGCTAGGTTAAATTAGTGTTTGATACCCATTATCTGGAACCACAGAGTAACAACTGGTTTTCTCATTGCAAAACAAATTCCCAACTCTGATGTAAGTGATGTTTGTCACGTGGCTACTTATACATGGCGTTCTAGAGTTATGTGCCATGTTCCACTCATAACCGATGGTGGTAGATAGTAAAGTTTTACTTGATTGGTGTGAAAACTGGAGTTTGTTTACTGATAGATTTGTAGAGCGATTGTTTCACATTCTGATTGCAATCCCAGTCCTTTGACCTGTGCTAGCATTTTAGCTGTCTGTTTGTGCCATCCATGTGTAGTAATATTCTAGCATAAGTTGTACAATGCTCCATTTAACAAACTGGAATGACCATAATTACCCTCCGTACTCTGTATAATATGGTAGATTTCTCAAAAAAAATCTTTGTCACATGCTTCAGCTCAGGAACAACCCAACTAGATTTCCAGTCCGTTCCACTACTCTCAAGATTGTTCTCACAAGGTTTGCTAATCAGCACGGTGCAACTATTAGGAGAGAGTGATCTGTACAAGTGGAAATTTTAATTTAGACATAGCAAAGGGTGGGAATGATTATTGGTAAATGATGGACAAAGAAATTATGTGAAGCAAAATCGCTCTTCAGGTGCAAAAATTTGGATCGAGCTCTATGTTTTACAAAGTTCAATCGATTTGCCTCCTCTATAGTACCAAAGTTTCTCAGCAATCAATTTGCCTCTTCGATAGTACCAAACCTTCTCTGCAATCGATTCCCCTCCTCTTCCTTTTCCTACTGTTTCCGTTGTTCTCTCGTCATATAGTAAGAAGGGCACAAAACAGGTTTACAACCCTGGGACAAAGATCAGATGAAGCAAGTGTCACAATATTTTATGTGTTTTGGTGAAGAAAATATGAGATGCCTTTTAAATGCATTTCTGCAAAAACATTATAGGCTTGAATCCCACATCTTTACATGAAAGGAAAGGAAAGGTAAATGATGTGTGAAGATGGTATGGATAGGAGATGCAAGAAATAAAATAGAAAAATGAGTGGATGGTGGTGCATGTGCTATGGTTCATGGAATTTAAAAGAAAGAGAAAAAATTTGTGAAAGTGGAGAAGAGAAAAGGAAAATTAATTAATTCAATTAAACACACCATTCTTACTATCTCATTCTACTTGTTAACCAACCGTATCCTTTTACAATTAAATAGTCGATCACTCTATTTCCGACACCATCAAGAGTTGCTGTTTAAGCTCCAAAACTTAATGATGCCAGGACTTCATCAAATTAGTGTTTACATGAAAATTTTAATGCATTCTTTATCCATGGTATTTTACATCTAGGTACATGGGTACGATCACTGGCATTGGCGACCTGGATCCTATTCGTTGGCCAAACTCTCATTGGCGTTCTGTGAAGGTAAATGGCTTCTCTTTACTGCTTTATGAAATATCATTACTTGCTCCTTCAGTATTTTTACTTCTCAACCGACTCCTATTTTTCCTGCGGCTACCTTTGTTTGAAGAGCCAAAGCCTTTTGATATTACTATTCTCTCCATTTTTCATCAGAGGATTTGAGTTGAAGTCAATCTTCCAATCCCATTTCCCTTGCTATCTAGTTATGCTGATTGTGAAAAATGTTATAATGCGCTGCACAAAATTCAGATTCGCGTAATTTGTGCCGAATATTGTAAACATCGGCTTTATTTAACTAGATATTGAGAGTTTTAGAAAATATTAGCCTTGAACACATGCTGAATTGGCAAATTATATTTATGTAACATGATCGTGTTTGATTTGTTAGATACATTTTAAGAAGTAGATTCTAGGTGAGTTTGTGTCTTTCACATTGTGTGCATTCCTAATGGTTGTCTCAATGTGGTATGATGTGTTTACTCCAAGGTGGGAATTGCATGGTGTTTTTTAGCTTCAGATAGTCTAGGTTGGGTACCTGATGTGTCAGGTAACAAGTTTTTCAACCCAAGCTGGACCCAAAATTCTTAGTTACTCGACCATTTGGTATCCATTGAATTTCGGCTACCCAACTGTCTATTCCCCATTTTTTTAATGTAAGACAATCATTTTAAGAATTTACTTCTTTTGCGTTTCTTAGGCAAAATACATAATATGAGAGCACTATGCTGGAAACATTTTTATTTCACCGTTCACCAAGCACTGAAGTTTTTAATTCTCAAAGCATAAAGTAGAAAAATTGTCCAAATTACTGTAATACTATCATACCATCATTGCTGCTTAGGAGTATAACTGAGGACTTAAATAGTATACGTGGGTGTGAGGTCAAAGTAGCGGCGGTGGGTATAACTCATGGATGTGCTCAATGAAGGAAGATTTAGTTTTATAATGGATTTAGAATTAACTCGATCAGATACCTTACCAAAAAAAGTCTAATTTTTATGAGTTTCAGTTTGGTGGTAAAGGCGGTCTTGGTTTTGTAACTGTCAAAACTCTCTGGTTCCGGATAAATGATCGTCTACGGATGTGTCTCTTGTTCTTCGATTTTTCTTGATTTTGTAGGTTGGCTGGGACGAATCAACAGCAGGTGACAGGCAGCCAAGGGTATCACTTTGGGAAATTGAGCCTTTGACAACATTTCCCATGTATCCATCGTTATTTCCTCTCAGGATGAAACGGCCCTGGTATCCTGGGGCCTCCTCTTTTCAAGGTACAAGTTTTGCCTAATGTTGGTGAATTTTTCTCATTGGTGAAAGGTTCATATTATGAGTTCCTGTGCATCATGAAATTGTAGCCTGTCCCCTGGGTAAGTGCTTGATGATGGAGTTCCCTTTACCTGGAGAAATACTGAACCATCTTTTGTTCGTTGTTTTTTCATTTCTTAAACCAGATATCAAATTTTATGCTCGTTTATATAGTTAACTAATTCCCAGACTCTTTTAGCTCAGATGGTAACAACGAAGCAATCAATGGCACGACATGGTTAAGAGGTGAAGCTGGTGAACAAGGATTCAATTCTATGAATTTTCAGTCCATTGGCATGTTTCCATGGACACAGCAGAGATTTGATCCATCGGTCTTGAGAACCGATCTCAGCCATCAGTATCAGGCTATGGTGGCATCAGGGTTGCAAAATTTCGGCACTGGAGATATGTTGAAACATCAAATAATGCAGTTCCAACAGCCAGTTCATTATCTCCAACATCCAGGAGGGCATAATCCTATGTCACAGCAACAGCAAGTAGTCCACCCCTCAGTTTCTTCTTCTCATATGCTTTCAGCACAATCCCAAACGCTGTCGGATAACATGCAGAGGCCACTACTACAGCTCGTTGACAATCATCCGGAAGAACATCATCAACAACATACTTATCAAGAATCGTTTTCAATTCAACATGATCAGCTCCAACAAAGGCAGCCATCAGATGTTCCCTCCCCTTCATTTACAAAACCTGGTTTCACAAATCCAAACCGTAATTTTTCTGCATCTATGGCTCATTCTAGTATGCAAAATATGATGGGTTCTCTTTGTACTGAAGGGACTGGTGATCTTTTAAATTTCACGAGAACAAGTCAGCAAATGCTCAATGAGCAGTCACCTCAACAATTTTGGGTGGCAAAATTTTCTCTGTCGCCTGTCAGTGATTGTTCCCATTCAACGTCACTTCCTCCGTATCGTGGTAGAGATGCTTCTGGTGAGCACGATACTTGTAGTTTGGATGCCCAGAATCATGGTCTTTTCGCCACCAATATGGACTCCTCTAGCCTCCTCCTTCCCACCACTGTGTCTGGTATTGACACTTCTTCAGTTCATGCTGATATGTCTTCTATGCCACTAGGGGGATCTGGATATCAAAGCTCTCTGTATGGTTATGTGCAAGATTCGTCTGACGTTTTTCACAGTGCAGGTTACACTGGCCAACCGACACAGGCCTCAACCTTCGTCAAGGTGCTTGTTCGAGATTGATACAATATGCATCCAAGCCTTTTCTTAATTTGAGTATGTTGGATGTGATTTTTTTGTGTTCTGGTTTCTGTTTTTTTTTTTTTTTTTTCTAGGTCTATAAAACGGGGTCCATTGGTAGGTCGCTGGACATCGCCCAGTTCAACAGCTATCAGGAGCTGCGACAGGAATTGGGTCAAATGTTCAGGATTCCAGGGTTGCTTGAAGACCCTCAAAGATCAGGCTGGCAGCTTGTATTTGTTGACAGGGAGGACGATGTGCTTCTCCTTGGAGACGACCCATGGGAGTAAGTATCTATATATATGTAAGTGAGAAATCATTATATGAACTACCTTTATATGTTAAGCGGGAGATGGTAATAGAAACTACACTAGGCCGCCAAATATATATAGTTAAAAATAGCCTGAAGCTCAATTAAAGAAGTCTTTAATAAGGAAAAAAAGTACATAGAAGGCAATTTTTTAAATTATTCATTGTTGTAACCACTAAACATTAATCACCCTACCAAAAAAATTGAAATTACTTCTCTAAATTATTTACTTCTCCTAAGAATAAATAATTGAATGAAAATGATGATCTTATACAAAATACATTTAAACAATTTTATTCTTTTTATTATTATGTAATGAATTATGTTTTCTTTAGAAAGTTGAGATGATGGACATTCCTCGAATTCCAACTATCATCTCGGATTTGTTCTTCTTTAGAAAATAGAGTTTTTTTCATTCATTAAACTTCATCCAGGCAACATGAAATACCAATCTGGATAAAGTAAATAACCATGAACGCATGTTAAATCTCATCTTCATTATGCCATCTTTTCAAGAATCAAAACTTAGAAATAGGGGTCTCCTGTTTTTTATATGTTACTATGGATTACTTGATCAGCGATCCTGCCTTGACTGTGGTTTCACAATTTGGCTTTATGTTGAATTGATGGTGTTAAATGCATGTACAGTGCTTTTGTGAACAATGTCTGGTATATCAAGATTCTTTCTCCCGAGGATATGCAGAAGCTGGGAAAACAAGATGCTGAATCCTTGAGTACAAATGCAGTCGAAGCAGTGAACAATAATGATGCCAATGACATTGTGTCCAGTATTCCAACTTTAGGATCTCTCCAGTACTGAGCGAAATCGGGGCTCCTAAAGCAGCATGCCTAGCTAGAAGTCGTGAAGATGTTGATTTTCTCCGGCTTCACAGGCTGTCTTTATTTCGTTTCCGGTTCCAGACACGCGAGACCTAATATAATGGTGGTTAATTGTCTCTTTTCAAAGAACATGAATCTGCATTCTGTATCACACAACTTGAATCAGCAACTTAAATTAGATAACTGGAGGATATTACTGTATTGTAACCTATGTAGCATGGATATTCCGATTTTTTTTTTGAAGTATCGAACAAAGATGCGAATAAGATACGTGGTTATGACAAAATTCGTGTCGTTGACTTTTCGGAAGTCTGATCAGTCAGATATTTTTTGAATAGAAACGATGTGGATATGTTTTTCGAATACGTTTGGGTAAAATTACAAAATTTTAAAAGTTTTTGTGGTTAATCGAAAAAAGAAATTTTTTTATGATTAATTGGAAATTTATTAAATATAAAAGAATTGGGTCTTGAAAATTCATTAGAGCTTTTCTTCTGAAAAAAATGTGTGTGGATGTTGCAATACAGTTCTTTACTCATTTTCTCATAAAGTTATTTTCTAGTAAAATTTATAAGAGCTTTTCTTCTGAAAAAAAAAAGTGTGGAAGTTGCAATCGGTATGTAAATTTCTTGAATATTTTTTTATAAATTGAAAAAGTAAATATGTAATATAGTAATAATCCTAATTGGAAGACGAAAACCTTGTTCACAAAAGTTAAATGCTCTTTCTTAGCTCTCCACGATGGATTTATCCTCTTCTCCGACATCGCCTAAGAACGAGATTATTAAATGCTTTCACGCACAGGGAGCGTGTTTTCCAGTTCAACTCCACACTCCCGAAAATCCCTTTTTCTCTGGATTATTTAAATGGTTTCCTCCATTGAAATCAAACTGCCCATACCAGAGGATGAAGATTTTGGAAAGGTTGAACTGCTACAACGGGCACAATGGCTGCGAGCCGCCATTCTTGGAGCCAACGACGGCTTGCTGTCCACCACATCCCTCATGCTTGGAGTCACCGCCGCTAAAGATCACGATCAATGGCTTGTCATCGTGTCGGGCCTGGCTGGAGCTCTGGCCGGGGCATGCAGCATGGCCGTCGGCGAGTTCGCATCCGTTTCGACGCAAAGAGATATCGAACGGATCATATCTATTCAAAAACCCAATTCAGAAGCTGAGATTTGTAAAAGCAACAACGATGCCAAAGGTAACTTGAATGGGGATATCGAGGCGCCATCACGAGCCACTCCCAAGTCTCCTTTCATGAAAATTATATCAAGCGATCGCTCGCACGCTTTCCTGGAGGAAACGTTGCCGAATCCGTATAAAGCCGCGGGAGCATCGGCATCAGCGTTTCTTTGTGGATCAGCTTTGCCTCTGCTGTCAGCAATGGCGGTTTCACACAACACGATCAGAGTGGTGGTGATAGTGGTCGTGACATCCGTCTCACTGGTTGCTTTCGGGGGAGTTGGAGCATATCTTGGCGGGTCATCAGTTAGGTTTTCTGCCATGAGAGTTCTGGTCGGAGGGTGGATTTCTATGGCGGTAACCTATGGCTTGCTTAAACCGATAGATAAAGATCACAAACCAGAATGAATCTATATATATATATATATATCATATATTCAAAAAGGCAATCTATTTTCATTGAATATATGTTGTAATAAGTAACATTCGACAATAAAGAAAGCTGGAAAAAGTTATGTTTTTTTGGAGGTTGTCGGCTCGACGAATTATATATATAACACACATACTATTAATATTGTTGCCAATTCTTTTTGAAATATTATAATTGTTATAATGTTTATGAAATATTATCAGCATCTAGTCAGAAATATGGTTGTATGTCAGTGTGTGTGAATATCATTACTGAAACAAAGCAATAAATGAAAAATAAAAACTCTTCAAAAAACACATTTAGAATAATTTTATCAATTTCGATGCGTTTTATAACTTGACATGTGATGCAATGGATTTACGTATAAATGGGAGAGATAAATAAGGTCCTGAAAGCCTTCTTCCCCGCAAATGGCAATCAATCTTCTCATTATTCCTAGCTCTGCTGGTAACTAATGAAATGGTAAATCTGATCATCGCCACCATAGCTATACGCTTTTTCCTTTCGACCATTGCTGAAGCTCAAAAACTCACAACATTCCAACGCCAATACGTCCCTTTTAACCAGAGAGACTTCGGAATCTTTGAGGTTGTCAAGCCTGCGACCATCAGCAACGATGCTCTTCAGGTGACCCCTGACTCAGCTTCTGCTAATTTCAACCTGACTTACAATTCAGGGCGTATCATCTTGAAACAGCGTTTCAAGCTGTGGGACGGCAACAGCACTGCGTCTTTCACCACGTCTTTTCTCGTCAATGTCTACCGGCCCAAGATCACCCCTGATCTGTTGCTGCCTCCTAATAGCTTTGGAGAGTTTCTGGGTCTGACGAATTCGTCCACCGTCATGGGAACGCGATTAACAAGATTGTCGCGGTTGAGCTGGACACTTTCAAGCAAGATTTCTAATAGATTTTGAATCCTGTTTTATATGCTTTAATTTTTGTGCCATTTTATCTGTTGATAATCACGGGTGATGGAGGGACTTGAATAGATCTCTTAAAACTACCAATAATTGTTTGTCGATAAAGAGCAACCATACTCTCCAAGAGTTCATTTGCTGAGATATGATTTTAATTTAAATGTTCAATGACAGATTATTCAAGTCACTGAAAATTTACTCTAAATCATACGTATAATTAATATATAACCTCAACAACAGAGTACTGCTTCCTAAATTAGAGTGACTTGAGATATAAGTTAGATATTGATATCCTTGAAAGAAAATACCATTGATTACTTGAGATCTGAGGATTTTATAATATGACTTTACTTAACAATTTCGTGTTGGTCCATAGCCTCGACTTTTGTTAACTTAACATCCAAAATTTAGGTAAATCAGTCGGCTGTAGAAGCAAGTGTAGAACATCAACGGACGCTGCAGAAGATTGAAGAGTGTATTAGAGTAGTCCCAATAAGAGGGATTAAAGATTTCAGAACATCTATAGCAAAAAGAGTGTTAGTGATGACTCCTCTCGTTTGGTGTTACAGAATTTTTGCACAAGAAACCAATGTACCATTAGATATCTTAGTTTAAACATGATTAAAATAATTAATTACAAACTAAATTAAACGAATCTTTAGGATAACTTCAAATTATAACTTGCAGTCTTACATCGGAGGATGAAGGTCAAAATCATGTCACAGACGTAAGAATGAAGCCCTCATATTTTCAAGTGCCCAAAGTTTTCGTATTCACAATAAAGTTTTTGTATTCACAAAATATATGATGTAGCCAAAAAATTTAATTCTCTGGACTACTATGTGGGCTTGATCCAATTAGTCGGGGGATTAGTGGACACTTTTCACAAATTTTACGAATGAAAACCCTTATTTTTATATTTATCATTTCTTATCTTAGAGATGTCAAAGGGGCTTCTTACTGCCCAAACAGATCCTCCTACATCCATATATAAACGCTGGTTTATCAAGAATACAAAAGAAAAACAATTCAATCTAGCTCGTAAACAAGTTAAGTAGCTGGAAAACAACAAATTTTATGAATTATCACCTTACATCACAAACAAACGTCCGAGGCCGTCAAAGTTCCTGACGTACGCTCCCACTCTAGAGTCATGAAAGTTCAAAGATATGTTCTGAAAACTAAAGAGTGCTTGAGCATGAAAAATTGAGTGTGTACCTCGTACGGTCAGAGTGTTCGTCTATTTTTAGATTTCTTTAAAGTGCTTAGTGGGCTTGGCCCTTTGTAGACACTTTAGGGCTTCAATAGTTTTAATATGGTAAATAGTTAATTTAAAATGGGCTAAATAATAAATACTTAAATTGAACTCATAACCCATCAATATCGATATGTACAGTATGAAATGCAATCACATATCAAATATACCCGGCCAGAATGCTTACCCTGAAATACAAAACCATCACCGCTTTAATTATTCCGTCATGTCTAAAACTGGTCAATACAGGACTGCTTATATGCAAATGATGATAAATAGGATAAAACATTAGTATCACTTTAGGTTGAAAGAGAACTACTATAATGTACTTAATTCTTTCCTGCTATTAAGCTCGAGGATAAGTATGCATCAAGTACATGTATATCATATGCCAGTTTCCCGAGAAGAGCACTGAGGTGTAGAGAAATGTTACAGCTGCTTCCTTCTCTTCTCCAGCTCGGTATGGACTCTCTGGAAGCTCAGTACAGCCCACACCAAATGGCACAAGCCAACCTCCGGCCACAATGCTTTGGGGGAATACAAAAGGCAGTTTGAAGTTTGCCAAAGCAGAAAATTGCTCAGTCGAGTCTCGCCTGAGGAACGGATCAAGATATCAGGATCAGGTGCCACTCCCATGTACATGTTTCTCTCGATATCTGCAAGCTTTATAACATAGTTTTCCCCAAGATTTTTTTTACCAATATCACCATTTTGAGCATCATTCATTTTCATCGCAGATTGAATATCATGCCGCTTGTTGTTGCAAGATTCTTGAGCAGCATGCACAATTTCATCAGTTGAAGTATAGGCCACACAAACAAGGAGAATGCTTTTGTCATTATTAGATGTGGCTTTCATGGCCTTTTCAGCAGCAAGTCTTATAGTTTCACTTAAAAGATTCAAGTTCCCGATAAAATATACCCTGACCCCATATTGGTTCACTATACTTTCTTCCTTGAGCAAACCTTCAATTTTCTCGAGCATCAAATCCATCACACTCTGAACTTCGTCAGGCCTTCTTTTGAAATTGTCGATGCTAAACGCATATATGGTCACATATTTCACACCCAATTCGTAGCAGTACTTCATCAATGACATGAGAGACAAAAATCCGGCTCTATGGCCCATTCCTTCTTCAAGATCCCACTTCCTGGCATATCTTCTATTTCCATCTAAAATAAAGGCCAGGTGATTTGGAATTGGACCCACAGAAAGAACGCGAAAAAGAAATCTTCGCACATAGCATAGAAAACTTCCAAACAACCTGCCAGCAAGAGTTTCCTCCTTGTTGTCCATTTCAATTTTTTGCCGAACCTATGATACTGCAAATTCCGTAGAAAAATGCCAACGGAATTTAAACATACAGCTCCAAGCATAATTCTCAACAATCATCAGGAAAGTTCATCCACTGATATACAGGGATATAAAAGTAAGAGAAAAGAATTCATGTCAAATTCTGCAGCTACTGATCAAAGGCCTTGTGGCTTGGTACACTACTAAGCCCATGGTGATGGAACCAACAAAGGCAGAATGTTTGCTCCTCTTCTCAAGCATAAAGGACAATCTTAAAGTAATTATCTACAAATCTTACTTTTTCATCTCTTTGTTACCTTTTTTCCCAATTCCACATAAATATTATCCAAAAAGTTTTCCCCCTAAATCAAAAGCCTGATTTCAGCTCGTGTTCATTGAATGGTAATTCATAAAATTTATTGGCCCCCTATGAGGACAGAAATAGAAAAGAAACACAATAAAACCGAAAATAGGAAAAAAGATAACTTTTCAGAGAATCGCAAATTCCAGCCAACTTGTCGTAACCCCGATAAAATCAAACTATATGCAAGTGATACCACTGAGCATCGAATAAACTTCGATTGAACTTGGATTGATGGGTTTGATTTGGAGGTGGATTTGAGGAATGGATTCAAATGACACCCACCTTATATTTATTTGAAATCCACAGCAATCAATTGTTGAAATTGCTTAACTTCATACGCAATGGTTTAAAAATCAATTGAATTTTTTCGATCCAAACAAGGTAAATAATTTGAAATCCATCCATCCAAATACACCCTTAGATTGAGTTTGGATTATAGGTCTCAAATTTGAGTAACGGATTTGAGCTGGGTTTCTACCGAAACCATACTAAGGTAGATTTGAGTCCATCATAATCATCGACAAATTCAAAGAGATAAAAATCATTCAATCTAACAGGATGGATTCAGAATCACGGGTTCCTTCACTCCGAACACACCACATACATCATTTTTTAGAAATCTCTTCGACTCTGCACCCCGGCTCCAAATTAAATCAAACCAACGAACCAAGTGCAAACATATTTGGACAAAAGCACAATTTCGCAATTTCCAAGTTTCCTGAACAGGAACCAATACATAAAGCATAAATACATAGAATTCAACTGCAAATCGTGCGCGATAGGGTAAAAATTACCTTCGCATATGATTCTTGACACAAAATTGCGAAACCAGTTTCAATCTTAAAACCCTGTAAAGTTTTTTGTAGAAAGAGGTTACACAACAAGACTAAACCAATGCAGCTTTAATTTAAAGAGATATATATCAAATATAAACAACACAATCGTTCAACAGAGTTGAAACGCGTAAAAACTATAATTCGGTACACCAATTCGAGGGTTCAACTGTGTATATATGCGCGATTGTTAGGGGCAATGTTGGCGGGAGACAGAGTTTTGTGTGAATGAAAGATGACGAAAGGAAGGAAGAAAACTGAGATATGTCTGTTGGGATCACAGCTTTGGTGTGGTTTGTGTTCGAGTGTCGCAGGGAAATCTAATTTGTAGAAGAAACCGTTTTTCCGGGTTTTTTTTTAAAAAATTTTCAAATAGAATTCAAAATTATATATCAAAGCACACGTGAACTTTTGATCAAACTCGCATTCCAAATTATCGAAGGTCAAACTAAGTTCAAACATATTGGAACCCTTTTCTCTAAAAAAAAAAATAAATCAGAAACTCCAAATGATCTCATATGTTTATAAGCTTTTACCCCTTTTTTTTTTTGAAATATTAAAATTAACGAAATTCACGAGTTCAAGTAACGATTTTATTTTTTAAAGCTTGATATTTGATTTAAAATAAAGCGATCGACCAAAAATTTAATGCCTAACTCGAGCCAAAATATTTAGCATTTCGGATTCATAATTTATTTAAATAAAAAGTTTGACGTATAAAATATAAGTAGCTTTTAAGCTTTTGACAATAAGAATGAGGGTGATGAGTAATTTGGATCACATTATTGTGATGAACATTCTTTGGTTCAGACATGCACTAAAGTCGCATTCAAATAATTTAGATGTATATGTTTGGAGATTTAATAAAAAACAAATACATGATTTATGAGGAAAAAAAGAAAGAGGGTGTGCTGAGATTTTTTGATTGGGAAATTATTGTCCGTACTGTATTTGTTCTTTATCAAAAACGTTTTTGTATTATAAAATTTATAATAGCCAAATAAAAACGTTACCTTAGTTGAGAAGATTCATGCGAACGCAAATGGTAAGAGTTCTGATATTTTCTTTCAAATTCAAAGAAAAAAATATAATGAATCATTATTTGTTTCACAAACAAAATATTAAAATATTAAAGAAACTGACGAATGTTCGGCATAAACATTCTTACGCTCGAGTCTGTAATTACTCAAAGAAAATACAAAGCTAATAGAGCTTGCATAAGCAAATAAGAACATAACTTTAAAATAGACATGTTACCATGACTAGATCGGATTGGTTTTGGACCGAATTAAGTTGATTATGTATTGCTATGTGATTGAAACCAAACCGATCATATAAGATATTGGATTTGACTCGTTCGGATTTACCGGATTGAGAGTAATACAATCCAAAATTGAAATCGAATTAAATTATATTGAAATCAGATTTGATCAGAGTGAGATAAAATTGAAATAATTTTTTAAAAACCATTAAAGATATTAGATATAAATATGATGTAAATTCTTAATTTATTTAATAATTATCAAATATATATTTATATGTATACTACATACTATTTAATATAATTGTACGAAATCGATTGAATTCAAACAGACCAGATTAAAATATTTTCAATTTTTTTTAAGTAAACCAATCTAATTCACTATTGATGTTGAATTTAATTCAATCCCCGAAATCAATTATATTCGTTTCGAATTGAACCGTACCGAATTCGGATTGATTAAATTCGTTAACCATGTGGACCTTAAAATGTAAAGAAATGATATATAAAATAGATATACGAAGGAGCTTGAAGCAAGCATACCTTTTTTTGGGCACGCAGGGGTATTAACTTAGTTTAAAAGAAACAAATATAGTCTACATAAATTGAATATATAGCTGGTAACACAAAAATAGTTTTTATTTATTTTTAGGAGAAATTTGTTTTTTTTTTTATTTCTATTAATGGAAAAGGTAAAATTAAGTTTGATAAAAATGGTAAATTTAATTATAATAATGAGTATTATAGGCCAAACAAGTAAATGATTTTCTTCTCTCGACGCCGGTCTGAATTGGGAGAGAAGCAAATGGCGGCTGCAGCTCCCTCAAAATGCTTTCTCGTCACTGGCTCTCCGGTCTGTATGCACCTTTGCTTATATTCATTACTCAAAGATTGGACTTTTTCTTTTTCCAGTTTCGATTGATTGATATGTTTTTTTTTTTTGGGGACAGGGAGTAGGCAAAACAACTCTGATAATCCGAGTGCTAGAAGCCCTGAAACGTTGTAATCCCGCCTTAAAGATTCAAGGATTCTATACTCGTATGCTTCAATGTCCTATTTCATTGTGTGTAGAATGATTCATGTTCTAAAATTGAATGTTCTGCTTAAAAAAAGGTATAATCTTGTTGAGATGTTAGTGTAGGATAACTAATTTGTCTTAGGTTTTGACTTTGGAGTGGCATAACATTTAGTTTTGGATGGGGGTGGGAGATTATTATTTTATTGTTATGTTGGTGAAAGGGTTGAATGTGATTGGAGATACTTGAATTACGTAGGGGAGATAAGAGAAGGTTCAGAAAGGGTAGGCTTTGAAGTTGTAACTCTTGATGGTCGTCAAGGTCCTCTTGCTTCCACCAAAACTACTAGGTACCTACAAAATGCGATATTTTCCCCTTTCCCTTATTTCACTGTGGACAATATCTTTTTATGTTTGACAATCAGTCTGTTTCGGAAATGTGACTTACTGTTATCTGATATTCATGCATTTTCAAGAATATGTATAGCTAAACTGTAAGTGCTTACAAAACTCAGCAGTCAGGTAGGCTATAAAAAGAGGGCTTAAATATTTTTTATCTAAAAAATCATCTAAAAGATGCTCCTTCTTCGAAGCATAGAACAATGAAAGATGAATGATATCCTACTCGGGATGGATCCCATGTATGCTCATGAGAATTTTTCTTTCATTGGATAGGAGTTAAACCATTATGGAAAGCTCCCCAAGCATCGACTGTAGTTATTGTATGGTGGCATTTTAGTTATTTGAAAAACGTACCGCTTCCATGGTCCGCCGTTTCAGTTTACATATAGTAGTCATATTTTTTGTAATTAATGTTGTTTGCTCTGTCCACTGATCTAGTTGCTGTTTTAGAATCTGAGAGTAAATTATCTTTATCCTTGGCAGTCTCGAATCTCAAAGATGGCCCAGTGTGGGAAAGTACAAAGTTGACGTCTCATCCTTTGAATCATTAGCACTGCCTGAGCTACAGGTAAATGGATTCAACATTGTTTGGCACAAGTTACAGTTAGGATAGGTGAGAACATTAAGTTAATTTTCCAGCTTACTTGCAGTTTGATGGTTCTTGGATAATGGTGGCCAGACCCTTTTTTTTTTGTTGGGAAAATGGTAAATCTAGAAGTTTTAGCTGAATATAAATTTTCCCTCCAACTAGGTCAAGGAAGACACTGATCTGTTCGTTATTGATGAAGTTGGTAAAATGGAGCTGTTTAGTTCATCTTTCTTTCCTGCTGTGTTACGGGTTCTGGAATCCAACATCCCACTTCTGGCAACTGTCCCGATTCCAAAGTCTGGCAGAGAGATTCCTGGAGGTAAATGATGCCTACAAATGTCAATGCTGTATTTTCTTGCTTTTCATGAATTTAATAAGTGACACAATCCATTTAATCCAATTAAAACTATTTTGTTCTGTAGCATCCCATGTTGAAAGATCTGCTGACTAAATATTTATCAAGACATTTCGTTGGGTGAATGTCTTGAAAAACTCAAAAGAAGGTCGAATAGATTTGTTATCGTGTTTCTTGTTACATTTACATCAATGAAATGATCACGTCCTCGTATTCTCATTTTCCCGTTGGACTTCATGATCAACGTAGAAGGTTAAAAAAGCAACATAACTACATTTTCCATAAATTTTGAAACAGGCTGGTCTATCTATGTTGAAGAGTTGAAAAATATGGGAGTTTCAAAAACGTACATATTCTTTATCCTCACCTTATTTATGCATATCATCATATTCATGAACTGTAGCTCGTAAATTGTATGTACCTATTTGAATCAGACACTAGAGTGATTGTTGGTTTCTAGGATGCAAAAGAATGTATAACAGCTTCATATTTTTTACGTTTATAATTCAAGTTTGCCTGTTATCTGTCACAGTTGCCAGGTTGAAAAATCATCCAGGGGCTACCATTCATATGCTAAAAACTTGTAACAGGGATATCACAAAAGAACAAATATACTCCACCTTATTGGACTTGCTGCAAAATCACTAGATTCTTCCCAAAACTTGTGCTACGGATTTTGAGAATAGAGACGTCTTTGCTTTGGTGAAACATTTGTTGTACACAACATACTTTTCAAAACTGTTGGCGATTTTGAGTGACGTCCTTGGAATTTCGTACCAAATATTTGCGACAATATTGAGCATGAAACTTAGTTTGATTCAGAAGGTGAGATGTGAAGCTTTCACTTGGTAAGAATTAGACTACAAAGCAATAGCCCTTGCTTCTTCTTGGTTCCACTAATTTCTTCTATACTAAATGATATCTTTCATTCTTTTAATCCTAGCCATCTGTTGATCATGGAACACTTGATACCTAGTGGATTTTGATTTTGCATGAATTGTCTCTTCGAAGTCACCGCTAAGTGATTGTGAAATACATAGACGTTGCCTTTGTGAAAGAAAGTAATGGTTTACCAAATTGTTTTTTTTCAGAGCCCGTTATATTGAAGGGCCTCCAAATCAACTCAAAAATCTCTTCAAATCCATTATATGGAAGGGCCGAAAATCAAGAAGGGCCGAAAATCAAGAACTTCACTGAAATCATTGTGAAGCGTCTACAACTTGAAGAAAACACAAATAATTAGTCCAACACAAAGAATGATTATATGATGAATATAATCATTAGTCACACACTAAGGATGCTATAAATAAGTCACAAAAACGAAAGGAAACACCTAATGATCTCACCATAGAAGAACTACAAATCATGTGTCAGAATGGCACAAACAAGGGAAAAGTGGAAGCCTATTCCAACTAAAGGTGATGGCCAGCCTACTTTACGGTATGAGTAGATTCTTTGAGAAGTAATTGTTTAAGGACCATGCACATGTAACACGCTCCCGACATCATTTGATAACGCCTCCTTTACAACCTAATTAAAGCCCCACTCAAAAGAAACTAGCTCCATGCATCTCCCTTACAAGTACTACTTTTTATTCCATCACCCTAAAGTTGCTTTTATTATTTTACAATAATACAATACACCAAACCCCACGTACTCAACCCCCAACCCCTCTATGCACCCCCCCCCCCCCCCACCCAACCAAAAGATCACTTGGGTTTGCCCTTAATCACACGTGCGATGATTACAAGTACTTGTTGGGGGAAATTCTATGATCCCCAAATGAAGGGTGGATGCCATTTCAAGATTTGGAGGTAATACATTAAGTTATACACACATTAACATCGTTAATAAAATTTAAACAATACTTAATGTATTAACTACACCAAGTTAAATAAACAAACCTACTATTAAATCCAAATTCATCAATATACAAATGTAATCCTACTTATTTTAAAAAAGAATAAATAACAATAGAATTATTGAAAGATGGGCAACTTTCGTCTGAAATACATAAGATATGACTAGTTAAAAAAAAATTAAAGTGGGTATTTTCGCTCTAATTATCGAGAAGGCTGATTGTCAGATCTAATCAACATGGACTAAACTATTTTTTTCTCATGATCAAATCATGAAGTAAATCAATCCATAATCGGGGACGTTGATTTTGTAATTTGAATAAGATAATTACGTGAAAGAACATTGGTAAAGTTTCTAATTAAGAGACTCGTGCTTAATAAACCGTATACATAAAATTTAATTCGAGAAATATTAAAAAATACATGCGTAACACGAAGTATATATGGAGTAGAAGATTTTACAAAATTTAATTACATACACATACATGCATGCATTTGTCATCTTTCAACCAATTATCTAACAAATGAGAAAGATTCTCTCTTTAAAAAAAATTAAAAATGGTCTGTATTAAATCTCTTCGTGAAATTGACTTGCAAGCACGTCTGGAAAATATGACTGATTAGGTATTAATGTATTGTTTTTACAATCGATTTCACACTGTTCTAAATGCACATATGTTTTCTTTTAATGACGTGAGAATTCGCAGTCACTATCTTTCAATGCGTATTAGGTAAATCTTCATATTAACGCATTAATATGCAAATCAAGCTAGCAAGTAAACCGTATTGTGTAAGTCTTATTCGAGAGATTCGTCCGAAAAATTGTTTTCTTTATTAATTAATTAAAACCAAGTTGTGGACGTTAAATAAGCTGTAGATCTAATATAAGATAAGGTAGGTCAATATATATATTAATATCAGTTATAAATTAAATGGTAGGATTTTAGCATATAATTAAAATATATTTCCAAGTGGCAACTCTAAATCCACATGATAATCGATCTTATGAGATTCTTGACATTTAACATTATTTACTATTTGTCCAATCACATCAAACCATTGATCCAAACACATTAAGGCCATCCACTATAAAGAGGGTATTTTCTTTGAATATTTGTTAAATATTTCTCTACTCAAATATCTCATATTTCACAATCAAATATTCACACCAACCAAATATTTATGAGTCCCACTGTCTCTTTAATTAATATTTTATTTTCATTTAAATGAAATCATTTCACCATTTTAATTACTTTTATCAATTATTTAGTATTATATTTTTATTGTAATATAAAATTAGAAAGTTTATTACAATTATTTTTGAATAAATAATTTGTAAAAAAATAAGCATTAATAAATTTAAAAAATTTATTAAATAAATAAAAAAAATGAAAAAAAGCTGCTTGGGTCAAGGTGCTGAAGAGCTTGGGTCTCTTCACCTCGACCCAGCCCGACAAAAAAAAAAAGCTCGACAAAAAAAAAAAGCTCGACCCATCTCGAGTCTCGACCAAAAAAAAAACTCGACCCAAAAAACAAGCGCGTCTCACTCACGCTTGTTTCAAGAAATAAAAAAAAATTACAATATCCGGTTATAAAGTTGTAACCGGATATTGTTGTGGCACACAAATCAATGGTGTACAATGATGAATATTTAAACGGAGAGGATATTTGAATGACATGGCTTGCAAATAACACGACAATTATGTTCTATAATACTACTTTCATTTATTCATCTCTACATCAAATAAAATAATATATATCAGCTCAATGTATATCCAATGATCAAGTGTTTGATTCCATCCATTAAAATTGTCGGAAAATCCGTCACACGAGCTTTGTTAAATACAATTTAATTATCTAATGTGAGTTACATACTACTGCAAATATATATATATTGTTCATATAGAAACATGATACTAGTTGGTTTGCTCTAAAATTGAGGCGAATATCCGAGCTGAAAGACGAATGATTGGGTGCACAGTGGAAATTGTTGATGTTGACATTCATCCATTCATTTCCCTTTTCCCCAACAAAATGCGTGACTATATTTGAGCCAAATGGCGCACAACACCGTTATATTTTTTCTTTTATGAGCTGTATTTACTGTTTTTGATTTGACTGAAGGAATTACATCAATTTGAATTAATATAAAAATTTGGTAACATTTGGAGCGGTCAGCATCCGCCGGCGGGTAAAGTCTCGCCGGCCTCTTGCTTAATTTAGCATTCTACAAGTAATTCCATTCCATTCCATTACGTATAATATACATATACATATATGCCAGTTATTATGTATACGAAATACTACACTTATTATTATATCATCCTGACACATATATTTTTTATAACAGATATTCTTGAATCTTGGTGGTTATTGACTCAATCATCGTTCGATTGAAAATATATTATTTTATTTTGTAATATATCAAACAACCCTCATTTATTTTTATGTATGAACTCTACGTTTTTTTTGTGAACCCAACATGCGTGAAATGAAAAAAGGATCACGTCGAGTATTTAACATCTCATTAACATATAATACATATTTACGAGTAAAATTCAATGTTACCCTTCGAACTTCCTGCTATCTAGCAATACAAGATTAAACATTGTTTGGCTGCAAAAATTTGTGTGAGACGATCTCACGGGTCATATTTTGTGAGACAGATCTCTTATTTGGGTCATCTTTGGAAAAATATTGCTTTTTATACTAAAAGTGTTACTTTTTATTGTGAATATCGATAGAGTTGACCAGCCTCACAGATAAAGATTCGTAAGACCGTCTCACAAGATATCTACTCTTATTTGACAAATTTACAGTACTAAAATCAAGCAATCAATGATGGTTTTTTTTTTTAAAAAAAAAACAAGCCATCAATGTCAGTTTTGTAAATATCAAATTGTGAAATATATGAGCTTGTGAGACTACAAGTTGGACTTTTTTCACTATCAACATCTGTAATAATTATTATATTCATAAATAGGATGGAGACCATAAAAACAAATCACCATCAAGAACATGGGGATTTGATTTGGTATATCGATAGATACAATTATATATATAGTTTGCAATCTTTTTTTAAAATTGAGAAACATTGTAGATCATAAAAACATAACAAAAATATTTGATCAGATGTTATTTTACTTACTGTGATATTTATAATCCGAGCTCGGAAATACTTTTCACACAATAACATATGTATACATACAAAAAATAACGAGAAAGAAGAGGAAAAAGAATGTGAAAAAGCAAGTCCAGTGCACTTTCCACGTTACATGGTGAACTCGATTCTTTACCAACTATTTTTTTTCCTTATAATAGAGCAATTAATTAATGTTCATAATTAATTTAATTACATTAAATATAAAAAAACAGCAGAGAGAGAGAGATAAAGAGGTGGCTTTTGGGTTCTTGATTGCGTGATTTACAGCAATAGTTGTCATCACATTATACTTCTTTTTGTTAAGAGCAATTATATATTAATTTTACCATATCATTATCCCCTCAGGAGCTAGCTACCATTTCTTCTGTTGTTGCTTTGCAAGCCCATTCTCCATCCCATTTTGTTTTTAAGTTCTGGCGGTAAAGATTTGTGTTTTTTGTAAAGTTCACGTTTTTGGAGCTGTTAATGCCGAGCCCAGAATCATTAATGTTCAATAGGTATGGATGATATGGCTTGTTTTTTTTTTTTGCCGAATTTGGGATGTACTTGTTATGTTTCCATTCTCTTGATTAGTGCGTTTGGATTCTTAAGCAGTACTGGGTTGTTAATGATATGTTTATGGTTTCATTAGTCATGTCAGACGGGATCTTGGGTTCTTGAATTTTAGTTGGATCGGACGATTTTTCAGTTTAGATTAAATTTATGGCCATCATTAATGAAATGTGTGGTGATCGAAAATATTTCTGGGAGCATAATTTTATACCATTTTCTTCCCCGTGATCTTGCATTTACCCTTTTTTTTGTGTTTTTAGAGAGATTCTTTTTTGTTGTGAAAGTTTCCTTTACTACACTGTTGCATCTACGCAGAGAAAAATCTCTCTTCCAGTAGAATGTCCTTTTTCGGACGTGTCAAAAGTTGAATTAGCTTCAAATTGTCACAATTTTAATTGATTTACATCCTTATTATGATCCTCTGTTCCATTTGCGACATCATAATCAACGGATTATTCTATGTTTTGCTGTAGTAAAATGTTAGCGATTATTAACATATATGTCTAACTTTCATAAAAATGTGGGAGACCCACGTAATATAATGTTAGTGGAATAGGGCAGAAACACTCCAGGTGTATGATAGACTAACCGGTAATCAACCAATGACACCATCTCAATTTGACCAATTCGCAGTTGATGGCCTCTGTGTTCCTTAGAAATATTGCTGCCATAGAAATTTGCAGCAAGTAACCATGCTTAAGGAATGGTATGATGCAAATTACAATCTTGGGACCATTTAGTGTGTATATTGACATATTTGATTTTGGAAAAACCACTCTTCGTGTTGATCTCGTAACACTGCTTCCCCTTTTTTCTGCAGGAGTGGATGGTCCTTCCCACAATAAAGCTTGTAGTTTCCTTTTGAGGATGTAGTCACATATATATTTGGAGAACAGTTATTTTTGCGTGGGAATTTTGTTCCATTTTCTTGAAACTGACTAAGACTACATGGCAAAAAAAGTTGTTTCACATCAGAGACATGTTGGGGGTAAGTGTTTCATCACTCAGGCACTCGTAATACTTTTCAGATGAAGCCTCCCGTTTGCTCACGGAATTAGTTCATCTAGAAGTGATTATGTTTCTTTGATCCATGAGTAGTAGTGATTATCTTTTGAGAAAATACCGCAGGCTGTGTAATTTGAATTATATCAACAGATCGCACTAATATGTTTCCTAGGCACCATGTTCCTTGAAACTTTAAAAATAGAAAGCTAAGCTGTTAAAACTATGAAAACTGAAAAAGGTGGAGCATTTTCTTCTTTTTGAAACTCTCTCAATAAAGCTAAGTGGTCATAAAAAAATTATTTTTCTTTGAGTTTTTCAGGCTTGGAGGCACCACGAAACAGTTTGGAGCTTCCTGTGGAGGCATCGTATGGCTTATGTGCTGTAAGAGATAACATACTGGTAAGAGTTATTGCTTTGTACTGGTTTTGTCCACATAATTTTTTTTTTTTCATTTTTCTCCTTTTACCATTTGCACAACTTTTATTCGCTTCCTGTATCCAATCAGTGTTAATGGTAGCCGTAATGGTCATACTCCTCTTCTTTGCTACAAAACAACGAATCTCTTGTTTTCCTGAATGTTCTATTCTGGTTCCAATAGATTATCAAGCTTGTCTCCGACGATCTCTTAAATTCCACAAAGCAATTGGATGATGGTTGTTTCTGTTTTTCATGCCAATATCATTCTTTTGGTTTTCTGCATGTGTTCAGTATGCTTATAAAGTGACGAAGGAGTCATCTGACAAGAACTGCCATCCCTATGAGGCCCCAATGAAAAAGTTGATCAGCAAGGAGATTGCCGAAAAATCAAAAATGAAAAAAAATTCACCTAGCATAGTGGCTCGTCTAATGGGAGTTGATATGCTACCCTTTGATTCAAAAGCTGCACTACAAGTGGTTGAAGTGAAAAATAAAACTTCAGAAGGCAAGTTGTTGGGGAAGGAACGATCCGAAAATGGTTCGGTTCCTCGTGTCCTTCCCGCCTCAATTCCCTCTCAGCAGCTGGAATCTGGTTCCCTTAACCATCATATTGACAGCCATTCTGGAACATGGGGCACTCGTGTGAAGTTGAACAAGCCGAAGCCTCGAGAACATCCTCAAGAAGAAGAACTGCAGAGGTTTAAGAAAGAGTTCGAAGCTTGGCAAGCTGCAAGATTTAGGGACTGTTGCAAGGTTGTAGAACACAGCAGCAATGCAACACAGTTGATTGCACGAGCAGACCTCAACAGAGAAAAGACTTATTGTTATGCTAATTCTAAAAGAAGTGAGACTAGTGATAGACTGAGGGAACCCAAGGTTCTTGCGGTTCTTGCAGGGCCACGTGAAACACTTACTTTGCAGAACTGCAAAATGAAAAGCAAATATAGTCCAGCCGAAGAGAAGGAATCTCTATATTCAAATAGGATGTCTCAAACTCAAATTTGTGCATCTCAAATGATGAATTCTGATCTCTCACTTGATTTGGTTTCAGCTCCCACCAAGATTGTAATTTTACAGCCCGGACATGGAAGATTGGGTCTTTTTGAAGATTCATGGAACAATACGCCTAGCACTTCAGAAGAGAGAGGTAGCATAAAAGATTTCCTTGAAGAGGTGAAAGAAAGACTGAAGAATGAACTTCAAGGTAAAAGTTCTAAAAAGAGAACAACTGCTAGAGGAGGAGAAATCGAGACTCCTTATTGGGGAAAGCCTTCTGAACCAAAACAAATAGCTCAGCGTATAGCTCAACAAGTCAGAGAAGGTGTGACAAAAGAAATTGGCATGAATTTACCTCGGTCAGAGTCTACATGGTCACACAGAAGTGAAATTCAGTTTAATGGAACGGGTTCTCCCGAGTTCATTAACAGAGACACAAGAAAATTCTTGACAGAGAGGCTGACAAATGTTCTGAAAGGAGAAGCACACCGAGAAATTTCTGTGTCTGTCCCGGATAGATCTAAAAGATCAGTGTCGAGTGATAATAAAATGAGCTACCCTGATAATTTTGCTAATGAACTAGAAATTCAAAATGTGTCTTTCAGACGGGAGCTTGATGACAATGTACTGCAGCACAAACAACAGTCCCCTCGAAACCTGGTTAGATCTTTGTCTGCTCCAGTATCAGGAACTTCATTTGGGAAGCTCCTTCTCGAGGATCGCCATATACTAACTGGGGCACAAATAAGGAGGAAGCATGAAGTTTTTGAGAAAGCCTCGTTACCTACCAAAAAACAGAAGAAGGAAAGGTTCAACATCAAGCAAAAGGTTTCAAGCTTTAAATACAGCTTGACCCTTGGAGGGAGGTTGTTTCGTAGGAGAGTTAAGTCGATACCGGAACCACCTCAAAAGAATAACCACTTCTTAAAAGACATCACAAGTGGACCAACTGTTATCATGAATTTCTGCGAAACACGAGTGAGAATCTTATTCGAGTCTCCCTTCCGAATATTAGATTCATTGTTCTAATCAAGTCATCGATTTTCTAAACATTTTTTCTATTGTTGTTTATTGAAGGAAAATTTCACTGAAGTGCCACCAAGCCCGGCATCTGTGTGCAGCAGTATTCATGAAGAGTACTGGAGGTCAACAGATTACTTAAGTACAACACCATCTTCAGGTGTACATCAGCTGGAAGAAAGTGAGATGCCTCAAGTATTCAAGGAAATAAACTCAAACTTGAATGGTTGGTAAATGGAACTATTGATTCACTTATGTAGCCTACTGATTGATTTTGGCAATCAATATTTTGTTGCAACATGGAGTTAAAAAAGTTTCAATATGAAATATAATTGCCAGTTAAAATTTTTTGTTGGCTGTAATTGGAAATTTTTTCAGTATAAATGTCTAATCAATTTCTCTTGAAACTCATTAACCTTTTGACTATAAGAGCATTAGCTTAGCAGTAAGAAAATAATGCAACTGCAGCGCATAATACAATTGATACTGTGACATGTGATCATCTACATGTAATAGTTTCTTCAGATATTCTAAAATATTTTCTCATACCATGTCATTTCTCCTTTTTTACTTTTGATCGTACAGAGTTACGAAGAAGACTGAATCAACTCGAAGGTTCTTTTCCAAAGGAGACTATAAGTGATCAGCAACCAAGGGAAGTTGAAATAGACATAGAGGATCATGATGAAGCCTTTGTTAGAGATTTGCTTGTGGCTGCAGGTCTGTATGATGGTTCACACGGTCGTTCTTTGACTAAATGGGATCCACTTGGTAAGCCTATCAGTTATCAGGTCTTTGAAGAGGTGGAGGATTCTTACAAACGACAAACCACTAAGGATAACGAAATGTGCACAAAATACCATGGAGAAAAATCAAGTCACAAGATGATTTTTGATTTGTTAAATGAAGTACTTCCGACTATACTCAAGCAACCTGCGAATATGTCGAGGTATATCGAAAAAGCTACTGGATTTTTGCATAAAGCACCACGTGGAAGGAAGCTTCTGTCTTGTTTATGGCAAATTATTCAAGAAAATTTGCACCCTGCAGCAGATGAGTCATATTATTCTCTTGATAATCTTCTGGCCCATGATTTGCAGTCAAACCCATGGTCTGGTTTGATAGATGATGACATAAATGTTATCAGTAAAGAGATTGAATATCGGATCACTAAAGAGTTGATCGACGAAATGGTCAAGCATATTTGAAGACAACTTCTTGTGGAGTTTTGAAATGTCCCATTCCTGGATCATCTTCTTGCCATGCAGATTGGTTTGTTTTAGCTATAAAAGTTTGTCAGTAGCAACACTCAATTACGAGGGCAAAAATGTACAGAATAGCTTGGATTACATTCATTATCAAGTTATGCAATTTCAATAATAATTGTGATGGAATTTCAATACTCTCAAAATGAGTGTCATTTGAAATCATCTTTCATTTCGTTCTTCAAATAAAATCATTCCTTCCAAATAAAATTCACCCAACCTTGTGTGAAACGCTGGCTTGAAAAAATGTAGGTAAGTAAAATCAAAATCAAAATCATTTGTCAACCGATCACCTACTTCTCACGGTCCAACCCACTTGTGATATTGTCCGCTTTGGTCCGAGGGCTTCACGGCTTTAAAATGCGTTACAATGTGCGGCGCCCACACACTGGCTCAAACCTCGCTCTGATACCAAATGTCACGGTCCAACCCACTTGTGATATTGTCCGCTTTGGCCCGAGGGCCTCACGGCTTTAAAACACGTCACAACGTGCGGCGCCCACACACTGGCTCAAACCTCGTTCTGATACCAAATGTCACGGCCCAACCCACTTGTGATATTGTCCGCTTGGGTCCGAGGACCTCACGGCTTTAAAACGCTTCACAACGTGCGGCGCCCACACACTGGCTCAAACCTCACTCTGATACCACTCCATGTGGGGTCCTTAACTCCTAATCGTTATTACAATGCAATTTGATTAGGGTCAATTAAATACAGCGGAAAACGAATTTAAATTTTCTTTACAATGAGCCCGAAATATATTATTTGAATACTAAAAATAGTATTTCATATCATATCATAAAACATGCCCACACGTAATCAAAGCCAACCACATACAAACAATTCATATCCTCGGGATATGCCCCGGTATATAGATACATATATACACTGGGAAAAACATAAAACCTCAGCTCAAACTGTGACTCCCTCCAGAAGTATCATCTCCGGTCTCCTGATAACCTGAAATACCTGTCATTGTCAACATACAAAGACAAGAACAGCCCCTCTGGGATGAGCAAAGCTCAGTCTGAAACAACCACAATATATACTACAAGTATCTAAACAATGATATATGATATGCAATGCATGTATGTCGTGGAGGTATCAGGTCAAATGCCCATCAATTGAGCACATTCATAATCAAACGAATCGATATCAAATCAATGCTTGAGCTGGCACACCGACCTCAATCAGGAATACTCGTATGATAACGTCGACAAAGCGCTATCAAATCCCAAATCTCAATCAATCAGCGGGGCCACTAATGACTATGCTTTAAGGGCCACATAATGCCAAACATTGAAAGAGGATAGATTTTAGGTGTTCAAAAGCGCAACGGAAATTTATTTTGTAGCAAGAAAACCGAACACCTCATGTACTAGGATGTGTAGCAAATACAAAACACAAAATATGACATTCATAGTGTGTTTAGAAGATATACCTATCAATCTCAAAGATTGATGTAATGGCTCCAACCAAGTTGTAAACAACTTGGCTCTTCAAAGGCAAGACAAATCTACAAGCTCTCCTCCTTTGAGCACTCCTTGCTCAAATATTAAGCCCACCACTTGCTAACTAAAACCATTCTTACTTTGCACTAGAAAAGTAAGAAGATTTTTCAAAGAGAAGTGCAAAAATTCCTCAACAATTGAACAAAATTGAGAGAGAAAAAGAGATGCAAATTTCGGCCAAGTGAGGGAGGGAAAGAGAGTGAATGAGTTGTCTTGGTGTGTTAAAAAGTAGAGACAACCTTTTGCATGCCATGTAATTTTTTAATAAAAAGTATTCCCCAACCCTTCACCTCCCAAGCATGCTATTGACTTGGGCTTGTAACAATTACAAGGCCCATGGACTTTTATTTAAATGTCCCAAACATATTTGAGCCCATTTAAAGTTTACTTGATTTTACCCAAGCCCACTAGTTTAATAATTATTTCTAGTTGGGCTCTACAAGGCCCAATATAGTTTAATTAATTCAACACTTGAATTAATTTAATTATTTGGACTCTACTAGGCCCACTAGTGTTAAATTAATTCAACACTAGAATTAATTTAATTTAGTCCATAATAATGTTTATGAAAATCACAATTTCCAAATACATTATTTATTTGGCCAACTTTTAATTTAGGAACACATTCATAAATTAAAATTTACATTTCCCTCATAGAAGTCATACTTCTATTTATCCTTACGCTTATAAACTCATTTATAAGCCGTTCAACACATTGAACTATTTTACTTCTCAACGGGATCTAGAAAGCTAGTACTTGTGTGGCCCTCAATGGTTCATTGATACAACTAGCCGTGGGTTCACATCTCCATGTGATTCGTACTAAACATGTCCTTATATCAGCATACCCCAATTGCTCCATTCTTATTTATCAACTCCTTGATAATAAGAACGTCAGAACTCAAGTCTGATATTACCCAACCAATCATGTTAAACGCCTAGCAGCATCGCTTACATGATTTCCTAGGTATCAAATGATAGTGCATGCAAGAATCATTCAATTATGGTTAGCGTACAGTACGGTCCCTTCAACTCATATATCCCGACCGATTCGACAACCATTGGTATATCGAGAGTTGTCAATGAATTGATACTATGTGTCATGTCGTAGTTGCATCGATGGTGTAATCTATGAAACCCCTTTCATAATTACCACCATACTCTGATCAGAGATTTCATACTACACATACATGAGAACACATAGGATATCCATACCCGAAGGTAAGCGGTGAATCCCCGACTACAATGCATCGACTCCTATATGTTTCGACAGAACACCCAACCTTGCCACCTGATGACCCCATGAGAGTCGGTAAACAAGTCAAAGTGTAATTCTAGCACATAGAGTCTCAATGTTGTCCCGGGTCATAAGGACTAATGGTGTACAACCATAAACTAGGACGTTTTCACTCGATAAGTGAGAACAACTTGGAAAGTCCTTTATGGAGGGTTGTTCAATGCACTCTACAAGGAGCACCTATCTGCATGCTCGGACATCACGATGTCCTCTACCAATGAAACATGCTACTCACATTGCAGATACTAGTCTCGAACTCGAGCGGCCTATATCCTTCTTAGCGGCGGCTGAATCGACTAGAAACTGTTTAGAATATACAGTATTCCAAATATGAGTTTCATGATACTCATCATATGAGCATCTCATATTCTTTCTACTATTTGTATATTCAAGGGCTTTATCTATGCAACTAGCATGGGTATACAGATAAAGATGTGCCAAAACAATAATTTCAAATATTATTAAAATAAAGATTGTTTATACATAGAGTTTCTTTGTGAACACTCGGCCAATACTTGGCTCGACGGGCACCTACTTTAACAATCTCCCACTTGCACTAGAGCCAACTACCCATATGCTTCAAACCCATCGATTCGCGATGCTTCTCGAATAATGGTCCAGGTAAAGGCTTAGTAAGTGGATCAGCAACATTATCTGCGGAGCCGACTTTGTCAATCGAGACTTCTCCTCTCTCCACAATCTCTCGGAGGATGTGGTACTTTCTCAATACATGTTTGGACTTCTGATGAGACCTCGGCTCCTTTGCTTGAGCAATGGCTCCCGTGTTGTCACAAAACACCGGGACAGGAGCAACTCCATTAGGAATGACGCCCAACTCTTGGACGAAATTTCTTATCCAAATAGCCTCCTTTGCTGCAGCTGATGCAGCAATATATTCTGCCTCAGTGGTGAAATCCGCTGTACTGTCTTGCTTGGAACTCTTCCAAGAGACAGCAGCACCATTGGGCATGAATATGAATCCAGAGGTTGACTTCGAGTCATCGATATCGCTTTGGAAGCTGGAGTCGGTATAGCCTTCCAATTTCAGTTCTCCACCCCCATAGACCAAGAACAATTTATTGGTCCTTCTCAAATACTTGAGGATGTCTTTCACAGCTTTCCAATGTGGAAGACCGGGGTTCGATTGATATCTACTCACTAGTGCGAAAGCCACGTCAGGACGTGTAGATATCATCCCATACATGATGCTACCAATCGCAGATGCATACGGAATCCGTGTCATCGCCTCTATCTCTGCATCAGTCTTGGTAGACATAGACTTGGATAGGGACACGCCATGACACATTGGTAGATGTCCTCTCTTGGACTCGTCCATCGAGAACCTCTTCACGATGGTATCAATGTATGTGGACTGGGTGAGACCAAGCAATCTTCTTGATCTATCTCTATAGATCTGTATTCCCAACACAAAAGATGCTTCACCCAAGTCCTGTATCGAGACCTTACTCGCTAACCATATCTTAGTTGATTGCAACATTCCTACATCATTCCCAATGAGTAGAATGTCATCAACATAAAGCACCAGGAATGTCACAGCACTCCCACTGACCTTCTTATACACACAGGGTTCCTCAGGATTCTTAGTAAAATCAAACTCTTTGATTGTACTGTTGAATCTAAGGTTCCAACTCCTAGATGCCTGCTTTAGACCATAAATAGATCTTTGAAGTTTGCATACCATATGCTCACTTCCGACGGATGTAAACCCTTCAGGTTGAGACATGTAAATCTCTTCCTTAATATCCCCATTAAGAAAGGCTATCTTGACATCCATCTGCCATATCTCATAGTCATACCATGCAGCTATGGCTAGCAATATCCTTATCGACTTGAACATTGTAACTGGAGAAAAGGTTTCCTCAAAGTCAACTCCTTGTCTTTGAGTATATCCTTTTGCCACCAATCGCGCCTTGAAGGTCAATACCTTCCCATCCGTCCCAAGTTTCCTCTTGTAAATCCATTTACACCCTATGGGAACAATTCCCTCATGTGGATCCACGAGATTCCACACTTGGTTCGAATGCATGGAATTCATCTCAGATTCCATTGCTTCAAGCCACTTGGATGAATCGACATCAGATAACGCTTCCTTGAAGGTCCTTGGATCACATCCTTGGTTAGGTTCATCATGGCCTTCTTCAAGAAGCAGATCATACCTCATAGGTGGTCTCGAGACTCTCTCGGATCTTCTAGGAGCTTGTATCTCCTCTCTTGGCTCTTCGGGTGTGGGTTCTATAATTGTGGGTGTCTCTCGAACCTCTTCGAGTTCTATCATCTCCCCTTTTCTATCCAATAGAAATTCCTTTTCCAAAAAGGTTGCATTCCTAGAAACAAACACTTTTGTTTATTGGGGATAATAGAAGTAGTATCCAACCGAATTCTTTGGATATCCCACAAAGTAACATAAAATGGATCGACTATCCAATTTATCTCCCACTACCTGCTTCACATAAGCAGAGCACCCCCATATTCTAAGATAAGAATATTTGGGTGGCTTACCCATCCATATCTCATATGGTGTCTTATCAAATGCCTTTGTATGGACATTGTTCAACAACAGTGCCGCAGTCTCAAGCGCATATCCCCAAAAGGATGGCGGCAACTCCGTGAACCCCATCATAGACCGAACCATGTCCATCAAAGTCCGGTTACGACGCTCCGAAACACCATTCAACTGTGGTGTAGCGGGCGGAGTCCACTGCGAGAGAATCCCATTCTCCCTAAGATACTCTTGGAACTCGGCACTCAAGTACTCACCACCTCGTTCCGATCGAAGTGTCTTGATGCTCCGTCCCAACTGTTTCTCTACTTCACTTCTGAATTCTTTGAACCTTTCAAAGGCTTCAGACTTGTATTTCATCAAATACACATACCCATACCTCGAAAAGTCATCGGTAAAGGTGATGAAGTAGGCATGTCCATGCTTAGTGGTGATGCTAAGCGGACCGCACACATCGGTATGGATTAAATCCAATAACCATTTGGCTCGCTCCACATGGCCCTTAAAGGAAATTTTGGTCATCTTTCCTTTTAGACAGGATTCACAAGTCGTGAGAGCATTAATATCAGACATATCAAACATGCCTACTCCCACTAGCTTGTTCATCCTTCTTATGAAAATATGTCCTAATCGAGCATGCCATAACTGTGCCGAATTTAGAGTATCTTGTTTGCGCTTGTTTGTTGTTGTTATAGCTTGGACATTGTTTAGTGGAATATCTTTCAATTTTAAGGTGTAGAGATCGTTTTCAAGTTCTCCAGTACCAATTAAACATTCATTCTTGTAAATGTTGCAAACACCTTTGCTAAATAAACAAGAAAATCCATCTTTATCAAGCATAGAATGAAAATAATATTTTTCACCAATTCAGGTACAAACAAAACGTCTCTTAACATTAACTTAAAATCATTGTTTAAATGCAAGCAAACATCTCCTACGGCCTTGGCAGCAACCCTTGCTCCATTGCCCATCCTCAAGAAGGTCTCACCTTCCCTGAGCCTCCTACTTCTTCCCATCACCTGCAAATCATTACAGAGATGTGAGTCACAGCCGGTATCCAATACCCAAGAAGTAGAGTTAATTGAAATGTTTACTTCAATATAGAACATATCGTTTCCAGAACTCTTCTGGGCAAGATATTCCCCGCAGTTACTCCTCCAATGTCCAGGCTTCTTGCAGTGATGACAGATGTTAACAGTCTTGTCAGCCTTCACTGGTGTGGCTGCCACAACGGGACCCGGAGTCTGCCTCTTCAAGGGCACGTTCTTCTTGGGACGTTGGAAAGAACGCTTCTTTCCATTCCCACGTGGATCGGTCTTCGTACCAGATGAAGAACCCACATAAAGAACCGGCTTCTCTTTCTTGATGGTGGACTCAAAGGTCACAAGCATGTTCACCAACTCCTCAAGGGTCGGCTCCATCTTGTTCATATTGAAATTCACCACAAAAGGATCAAATGAGCTAGGCAGTGACAAAAGCAACACGTCGGTGGTCAACTCCGAAGGCAACACCAGATCCATGCCAACGAGCTTGTCCACGAGCCCAATCATCTTTAGGCCATGCTCATGGACCGAGGCCTCATCTCGCATGCGCAAAGTGATCAGCTCCTTGACGGTAGCATGCCTTAGAGGTCGAGTCTGCTCACCAAAGAGCTCCTTGAGATGCAAATGAATGTCAGCAGCATTCTTTGCATCCTCAAAACGCCTCTGCAGCTCATCATTTATAGAAGCCTGCATATAACACATGGCTTTCAAGTCATGGTCACACCAATCCTTGTAAGTCTGCAATTCCTCAGGAGTGCAGCTAGTCGGAGCCTCAATAGGGGGTGACTCAGTCAGTGTATATGCAATCTTTTCCGAGTTCAAGACGATTTTCAGGTTTCTTAGCCAAGTGATGTAATTAGGTCCGGTTAAAACGTGTTTTTCGAGTATAGCAGACAGCGGATTGCGAATCGAAGACATTATCAAAAATTGTACTGAAAAGTAAACAGATAAATGTTAATGACTATTTTAAAATATTTAATAAGATATAAAGTATGGACTTTTACTTTATAAATGTTTACTCCCACTGTTTTGACATCTTTCACTACCCTCTAGTGAAAACGGAAAACTTCTTTCCTCAGTAGGTACGCAAGGTCCAATTAGCGAATTATGATCCCGAATAATATCAGCCAATCACAATCCCTAAAAGGTAGTTTTCAATTGCATCACCATGCAACCCTTTACATAAACTTTTGTCTCACGTTTGATTAGGACCCAATAATATGACGTCGTTCATCTTCACGTGTCAAGCCTTACCCATCGATGTTGAACCTTAATGGACGGTCGCCATGAGTTCCCCCAATAATATTAGCCGAAATCATGGGAGTTTCACGTAGTTCACATCACCATGTCAATGGATGTCACAGCTTTCCGGCACTTAGGGCCCCCCAATAATATGAGCCGAGCCCCGAGCACGGGTAGCGTTCATCATGCACCCATTGTCGATGGAAGACATGGAAATTATAAACAAATTTATAATTCCTCTTTTCGGGCTTGATATTAATTTTGAATCTTATTCAAAATGAGGGTTTTTTAATTTTGAAAGGTGTCATCATTAATTTTATTTAAAAAATTCGTCATGTTTGATCGTATGTTTGCCGGATTCATGCAACTTTGTTATTATCATAATAATAATGCACATACTCATTATTTATAACATATCATGCATATATTATAAACAGTAAACAAAACAAGGATGATCAATCGCCCCAATACTAATGGCCCGTGTGAGCTAAACACGGGCCTAGGTCCAATCCTAGGGAAATGCAAGGGATTCAAATGCAACTATTACATAAACTTCCAATATTTACATGTCTTCGATCTTCATAATCATCAAGGCCACCGTCTTCCAATCTTGATCTTCCACTATTCTAATATTTACAAATAAATATCCATGTCAAATAGGGATACATCTCATGGGGTGGGAACGAGCCATAAACCAAGCCCACTTTAAATTTGATAATTATTACAATCATTCAACACAAAATATCCTAGCATACACCTAGCAAATTGAGCTTGGGTTTTTGATCATCCTTCATGCATAATATCACATATCATACACCATCAATTAATTATCACAATAATTAATTGATCCAATATTATATATCTTGATCCAATCACTAACCGCCACGATTATAAACTAAATTAACAAAGTATACAAACTCCTTTGTCTACTTTCTAATTAATTTATTTATAAACGAATTTCTTGTAAATCACAATTTACTATAAATAATTAAAGTCCAACTTCAATTATTTATTTCATGAGATAATATGTACAACTTTTGTGGATTTAAACTAAAGGGCACAAAAACTCATTTTTCACCAAAAATATTTTGGCCAATTTAAATTCACAAATTGTATTAGCCATCTAATAGCCCAACAACTTCAAGGCCCATGACACTTTAATATTCCAAAACACTTTTGGAAACCCTAGTCGTCATCACCGTCGCCGGAGCTCCGTCGCCGGATTCCGGCCAACAAAAAAAATTTTTTATTTAAAATCGTGGGGCTGTTCGGGCAGCCCCTCGGGCAGCCCAAGCTGCCCAAAACCCGCCCCAATTCGGCCTTGAATTCGTTGCAACAAATCATCTCATGCGGTTAGAAATCGACCTAAATATAATATTTTGTATAAGCTACACAAAATAGTATCCTTAGCTCTGATACCACTTGAAAGAGGATCGATTTTAGGTGTTCAAAAGCGCAATGGAAATTTATTTTGTAGCAAGAAAACCGAACACCTCATGTACTAGGATGTGTAGCAAATACAAAACACAAAATATGACATTCATAGTGTGTTTAGAAGATATACCTATCAATCTCAAAGATTGATGTAAAGGCTCCAACCAAGTTGTAAACAACTTGGCTCTTCAAAGGCAAGACAAATCTACAAGCTCTCCTCCTTTGAGCACTCCTTGCTCAAATATTAAGCCCACCACTTGCTAACTAGAACCATTCTTACTTTGCACTAAAAAAGTAAGAAGATTTTTCAAAGAGAAGTGCAAAAATTCCTCAACAATTGAACAAAATTGAGAGAGAAAAGGAGATGCAAATTTCGGCCAAGTGAGGGAGGGACAGAGAGTGAATGAGTTGTCTTGGTGTGTGAAAAAGTAGAGACAACCTTTTGCATGCCATGCAATTTTTTAATAAAAAGTATTCCCCAACCCTTCACCTCCCAAGCATGCTATTGACTTGGGCTTGTAACAATTACAAGGCCCATGGACTTTTATTTAAATGTCCTAAACATATTTGAGCCCATTTAAAGTTTACTTGATTTTACCCAAGCCCACTAGTTTAATAATTATTTCTAGTTGGGCTCTACAAAGCCCAATATAGTTTAATTAATTCAACACTTGAATTAATTTAATTATTTGGACTCTACTAGGCCCACTAGTGTTAAATTAACGTGTCAAACTGCTTCCTTACCGGCCTATATCGACCAAACCTCAATCATATGATTCATATAAGATATTGTGAGAAAATTGAACTTGTCACGAACCCTTCTACCCAATGGTTTGCAAAATATGATATTTTTATTTCAATAATTTTCGAATACCATAAGAGGCAGAACTAGTAACCATTGGAGTTGTGCGAGATAAAGTAAGTTAAAGGGTATTTGGATTTAAATATTTTTAAAACTTTATTCGAAAACACCATCTCGTTCTGTTATGTTATAAGACTATAGGTTTATCATTATATCAAAAACTATTGATCCTTATATTATATATCAAATAAGACAATTAACTAAAAAGTGTGAGGAGATATGCAAAATTGTGTATTTCTCAAATTTCTATAGAAGCAACTTGTTTTAAAAAAGATGTGGAGAATGGACGAGAGTAACTGAGATCGTCCCATAAGTCAAATTTATGAGACAGAAGACAATGAGTGCAGAGAGAAAATTTTCTCTTTAAAAGTTTTATGGAAGGTGGTAAATGAGAATCAATCAATCCAATTTAAAACTGGTTTTAAATAGACAATAAAAAATGATTTCTACTTCTTCATATCGAAGAATTTAGATCGAAAATAAACAAGTTTTGTTGATTTGTTTTACGATCTAATTGAGACAAATTTGACATTGGTTATTCGAATGGAATGTATGATATGTGACATATCTATTTGGTTGCTCTAATATATTCTACACACATGTTAAGCATGTGTCTCACCCGTCAAATCTTACGGCCAAATGTGACTTGTCAGTCATATTTATTATATTTATCAACATTAAATCAACGTCTGCAACACTGCCAACTAATTTCAAATGCACAACTTGGCCATGAACTGAGTCAGCTAGCAGAGTCTTTCGCTCCGATTCTTTTTCTCTCTGTTGTTATTTCAAAGACGTGATAGGATGCGATACGCAACTTTTTGGAGGTAAGAAGAAAAAAAATACAATATTGATTATATATATACATATAGATCGATCTGAGAGAAATATCCGTGAGACACTCTCCATGTGCCTTGGGTCCTATATCCAGATGCCTTTAACAGGTTTCTTTCTCGATTTTAATTTCCTACATCCGTTATATATATATATATATGTGTGTGTGTGTGCGCGCGCGTCGGCGAATGACTCCGTTTGTGTTGTTTTAAAAATTGTCTTCTTTCTTCTTTGTAATTTTAGATTTCTTGCGAAGATGAGATATGGCTGGTTTATATTGTAACACGCGAGTATTTGAATGTTTGTAGGATTATTTAGTCTTTTACGAGGAATTTGAAGAATTTGGGCTTCTCAGGTTTATTGATTGGATTTTTTTTTAAAAAAAAGAGCTTTTTTTTGAAAAAAGAAAAGAGAAGAAAAGAAAAAAAAAATATCTAAGCAATGTTAGAGCTGTGACATTCCAAAGCAAAATTAAAGTCATTAATCTTTTGAGACGGTCTCACGTGTCGTATTTTGTAAGACAATCTCTTATTTGGGTATTCCATGAAAAAGTATTACTTTTTATGCTAAAAGTATTACTTTTTATTGTGAATATCGATATGGTTGACCCGTCTCACAGATAAAGATTCGTGAGACCGTCTCACAAGAGGCATACTCTTGAATATATATACAAATGACATACAGATTAAAAAAAATAATAATTTAATCATAGCTGTTGTGAAAAAGTAAAAATTTATGGTAAAAAGTAAAAATCTCAAACTCTCAAAATTTACCAAACTACACACTTTATAATATTTTTCTCTCTACTCAATTGTGATTTTCTTCACAAATGAGAGATCTATTTATAGGAAATCTTTACAAATAATCCAAAAATAAAATACATCATTACCTACATCATCACACACTAATTTTCAATATTTACAACTCTTATTTTCAACATTCAAATATTCAACATTCAAATATTCAATACACACATTTTAAATATTATTTTCCAATACTCCCCCTTGTGATGATGATCATGATACGATGATGTCTTCATTACGTGTTTTTGTACTGCCTCGTTAAAAACCTTACTTGGAAAAACCCATTGGGATAAAAACCATAGTAAGGGAAAAAGAGTGCAGTCACGTAAACTCTCCCTGATGTTAACATGAACAATTCTTCACAAATTTCGTAGATTGTGCATCCCAATATTATATATGTGCTTTCTGAATATTGACGTAGGAAGTGCCTTTGTGAAGAAATCTGATGAGTTTTCACTTGATTGAATGTGACGAACATCAATACATCTATTCTTCTCAAGCTCCTTGGTGAATGCGAAGAACTTAGGAGGAATATGTTTAGTTCTGTCGCTTTTTATGTATCCTTCTTTCATTTGAGCAACACATGCAGCATTATCTTCATATAGTATCACAGGCTTCTCATCAGATGATAATCCGCATGAAATTTGGATATGTTGGGTCATTGATTTTAACCACACACATTCACGACTTGCTTCATGTAGTGCAATAATCTCGGCATGATTTGATGAAGTTGTTACGAGCGTTTGTTTCTGAGAACGCCAAGATATTGCAGTGCCTCCACGAGTAAATACATATCCAGTTTGGGAACGTGCCTTGTGTGGATCAGATAAGTATCCAGCATCAGCATAACCAATTATACTTGGATTAGCATCTTTTGAATACAAAAGTCCCAAGTCTGTCGTTCCTCGTAGATAACGGAATATATGTTTAATTCCGTTCCAGTGTCTCTTTGTTGGATATGTGCTAAATCTTGCCAACAGATTCACGGCAAAAGATATATCAGGCCTTGTACAATTTGTAAGGTACATAAGGGCACCGATGACACTTAGATATGGTACTTCTGGACCAAGAATATCTTCATCATCTTCGCATGGACGGAATGGATCCTTTTCTATGTTTAATGATCTAACAACCATTGGAGTACTTAAAAGATTTGCTTTATCCATATTAAAACGTTTAAGGATCTTTTCTGCATAATTTGTCTGGTGAACAAACATTCCACATTCTTTTTGTTCAATTTGTAAACCCAGACAATACTTGGTTTTTCCAAGATCCTTCATTTCAAATTCTTCCTTCAAGTATGACACAACTTCTTGAATTTCTTTATTCGTTCCAGTGATGTTTAAATCATCAACATATACAGCAATAATTACGCATCCGGATGTTGTTTTCTTAATGAAAACACAAAGGCATATTGAATTATTTACATATCCATTTTTCATCAAGTGATCACTTAGTCGATTATACCACATTCGACCTGATTGCTTTAACCCATATAATGATCTTTGTAATTTCACAGAATAACATTCCCTGGATTTTGAACTTTGTGCTTCAGACATCTTAAATCCTTCAGGGATTTTCATATATATATTACTATCAAGTGATCCATATAAGTAATCTGTAACAACATCCATAAGACGCATTTCTAAATTTTCAGATACCGCCAAGCTAATCAAATACCGAAACGTAATTGCATCCATCACAGGAGAATACGTTTCTTCATAATCAATTCCAGGCCTTTGAGAAAAATCTTGTGCAACAAGTCGAGCTTTATATCTTACTATTTCATTTTTCTCATTTCGCTTTCGAATAAAAACCCATTTGTATCCAACAGGTTTTACACCTTCAGGTGTAAGGACTATAGGTCCAAAAACATTACGTTTATTTAGCGAATTTAATTCAACCTGGATGACATCTTTCCATTTTATCCAATCCTGCCGATTTTTACATTCACCAAAAGATTTTGGTTCATGATCTTCGTTATCATTTATGATGTCGATTGCCACATTATAAGAAAATATATCATCAATTTCATCTATATCTTTTCGGTTCCATATTTTTCCAGTATTAATATAATTGATAGAGATTTCATGATTCTCGTCAGTTTGTGGTTCTGACAGAACATTTTCATCATCATGTGTTTCTTCAGGAACACCATTCTCTATTTTGTGATCATCATGTGTTTCTTCAGAAACGCCATTCTTTATTTTGTGATCATCGTGTTTCTCTATGAATTTTCTTTTTCGAGGATTTTTATCCTTGGAACCGACTGGACTTCCACGCTTCAGGCGTTTAATGACATCATGAGTATCTTCCATTTGTTTCTTTGGAATTTCAATTCGAGCAGGGGCATTTGCAGCATGTATATATGATTTAGTTACCCCTTTTGTGTCTGCAAATGCATCTGGTATTTGATTTGCTATTCTTTGCAAGTGTACAATTTGTTGTACATCTTTTTCACATTGTTTTGTTCTTGGATCCAGATGTAACAATGATGATACATACCATGTAATTTCCTTTTCGGTATGTTTCTATTCTCCCCCTAACATTGGGAAGATTTCCTCATTAAAATGACAATCAGCAAAACGTGCTGTGAACACGTCGCCTGTCTGAGGTTCAAGATATCGAATGATTGATGGACTATCATAACCGATATAAATTCCAACCTTTCTTTGAGGTCCCATTTTCTTTCGTTGCGGTGGTGCAATAGGCACATACACCATACATCCAAAAATTCTCAGATGAGAAATGTCTGGTTCTTTACCAAATGCAAGCTGCAATGGGGAGTATTTATGATATGCACTTGGTCTGATGCGAATTAATGAAGCAGCGTGTAAAATTGCATGTCCCCATATAGAAATAGGGAGCTTTGTTTTCATAATCATTGGTCTAGCAATCATTTGCAGACGTTTAATCAATGATTCAGCCAATCCATTCTGTGTATGTACATGAGCAACATGATGCTCAACAACGATTTCCATAGACATACAATAATCATTGAAAGTTTGGGAAGTAAATTCACCAGCATTATCAAGTCTAATTTTCTTGATTGTATAATCGGGAAATTGATTCCTCAATTTTATTATTTGAGCAAGTAATCTTGCAAATGCAACATTTCGAGTTGATAATAAACATACATGTGACCATCTGCTGGAGGCATCAATCAATACCATAAAATATCTGAATGGTCCACATGGTGGATGGATTGGTCCACAAATATCACCATGAATACGTTCAAGAAACATTGGTGATTCAGTTTGGATTTTGACTGGTGATGGTCTTATAATAAGTTTTCCAAGAGAACATGCTTTACATTGAAACTTATTATTCTGAAAGATCTTCTGGTCTTTCAGTGGATGACCATGTGTATTTTCTATAATTCTTCGCATCATTGTTGAACCAGGATGTCCCAATCGATCATGCCAATTGGTTAATATCGAATAATTATCAACTACCATGTTTGATTCAATGGGACTTATATGTGTATAATGCAATCCAGTAGGGAGCATTGGTAGTTTTTCAATCACATATTTCTTTCCTGATTTATATGTGATAAGACACATATATTTCTCATTCCCTTCATTCATTGTTTGAGTATCATACCCATGGGAATATATATCATTAAAACTCAACAAATTTCTTTTCGATTGTGGTGAATATAAAGCATCATTGATCAAAAATTTTGTACCATTAGGTAACAAAAATTGTGCTTTACCACATCCTTTAATCAAGTCTACAGGACCTGATATTGTATTCACCGTTGTTTTTGTTGGTTTTAGTTCCAAGAAATATCTTTTATCTCGGAGGATAGTGTGCGTTGTACCACTATCGGGTATGCAAACTTCAGCTTTGCTCATAGCATTTTCCATATTTGAACTTCAAAAAAATATGCAATGAAATAAATTACTTGCAATATATATTTAAATATAACACAAATCATAATTATACAATAAAATATTATTCTATGAATACATGAAAAATAGATTATTGTACATTTATATTCTACCATTATATTGTTCATTTCAGAGAAATCGTTGAGAAAATCTGCAGCATCAATATTGTTCATTTCTATCCCACCAACATATTGATCATTTCCAGAGAAATCATTCATAAAATCACCAGCATCAAAATGAGTTGAATCACTCAAACGGTCACTGCGTTCAGTGAAGTTGGTCTCCTTTTCTTTCCCCTTTAATGATTCTTTATAAAGTTTACAAAGGTGCTCAGGGGCTCGACAAACTTTGGACCAATGTCCTGGAGTGCCACATCTGTAACAAGAACTTTCATATCTTTTTGAGTGCTTCTCATTAACACTTGTATTCTCATGATGCCTTTTCTGTGGATGGTTTGGGACGTTCTTTTGAGATGAGTTATAAAAATAACTATCTCGATTATTTTCAAAACCACGGCCTTGACCACGACCACGGCCAATTCCACGTCCACGTCCACGTCCACGTCCACGTCCACGACCTCGACCTCGACCAAAACCTTGTCTTTGAATTTGATTTTGGTTTTCAGGTTTAAATTCATTTTTACTTACAGCATTTACTTCTGGAAATGCTGTTGATCCAGTGGGTCGCGACTGATGATTTCTCATTAATAGCTCGTTGTTTTTTTCCGCCACAAGAAGACAGGCGATGAGTTCAGAATATCTCGCGAATCCACGTACTCTATATTGTTGCTGTAGAGTAATATTTGATGCATGAAACGTGGAAAATGTTTTTTCAAGCATCTCAGATTCTGTGACCTCATGTCCACAAAATTTTAATTGCGAGATTATTCTATACATCACCGAATTGTAATCACTGACTTTTTTAAAGTCTTGGAATCTCAATGTATTCCATTCATCCCGGGCGGTCGGAAGTATAACTTCTCTTATATGTTCGAATCTTTTTTTTAATCCCTTCCACAAAGCCATGGGATTTTTTTCAGTCAGATATTCACATTTCAATCCATCGTCGAGATGTCGACGCAAAAATATCATGGCTCTTGCCTTTTCTTGTGATGTGCATATGTCATTTTCTTTAATGGTCTCGCTTAGACCCAATGACTCAAGATGCATTTCTACATCTAGAGTCCATGGCATAAAATTCTTTCCCGTGATGTCGAGCGCAACAAATTCGAGCTTTGTTAAATTTGACATGGTGGTACTAAAAAAAATTACGATGCATTTTATTAGTTAATAATTATTGCAATACAAAGTAACGGATAAACAACAAGTACAAGTATTTGTAAAAATAAAGAAAACGCACGAGGTGGATATTCTCCGATAAATACAAGACTCGTGAGTACGACAACCAAAATAATTAAAAATATCCTTGAGAAAGCCATCTTCTTTTTTCTTCGAAAAATTTGATGATGAATAATTTTTAGAGAAGAAGAGAAAGTTGGAGTGATGAATGTGTTTGTGAGATCATATTTATAGGGCAAAAACTAGCCGTTTTTTACCATTTATGACCGTTGGGGTACAAAAAAAAATAAAGGTATGTATTTGTATAATTTTATGGTAATAATATGATATATATAATATTAGACATGTTTAAATAATTATGTATATCATATCATAATATTATAATGAGTGTCATAATTTATTTTGTTTAAAAACCTTATAGGCTTTTATACTTGTCGTATCCCTTACCGGGAGTGTGGGATGTCGTCTTAACATCCTCCCAGGATTTATAACAAGTGTATGAAAAATTTATTTTTATTATTTCTAATAATAACATTATATTGTATATTAAATAAATACACAATAAATAAATAACAGTAAAATAAATATAATTATTTTTGTTACCTTTTTCTTCTGTTTGGAGCTTGGAAAAGTATGTAGGACTTTTAGAGCTTCGTGCTGATAACGTGTTGTGAAAAAGTAAAAATTTATGGTAAAAAGTAAAAATCTCAAACTCTCAAAATTTACCAAACTACACACTTTATAATATTTTTCTCTCTACTCAATTGTGATTTTCTTCACAAATGAGATATCTATTTATAGGAAATCTTTACAAATAATCTAAAAATAAAATACATCATTACCTACATCATCACACACTAATTTTCAATATTTACAACTCTTATTTTCAACATTCAAATATTCAACATTCAAATATTCAATACACACATTTTAAATATTATTTTCCAATAACAGCCACCAATTTATGTAAGGTGGGCAATTATCATATAGTACTATTTGATTTTTAATACAGTAATTAATATTACAGAAAATGTTGTAGATATTTAAGATATCGAGAATGAAAGTAGAGGGATGAAATTTATACAAGTTCAAACGAAAGACTACCGAAGTTTTTTATGTTGCCTTTTTTTTTTCAATCATCTTCTTCTTTTTACCTGCTGATGGAATTGAATCAAGCTTCTTGTAGAGTTTGTATACGTACATACTAGTTCATATTGGAGGTCGGAAAATCATCAGCAAATATAAAAAAAATCCGAAGAAATTATAATAAAGATCAAGAAATGGGGTTTTGGTCTCTGTTGAAGGTGGCATCGATGCCAGTAGTACAGGTGCTTCTCATAAGCACGTTGGGAGCTTTCATGGCTACTGATTATCTCAATCTTCTCTCCACTGATGCACGGAGATACTTGAACAAAGTAGGCAGTTCCTTTGCGGGTTTCGAACAATATATAATGTTAATTCGTCTTTGATTTTAAATTTATATATATATATATATATATATATATATATATGTTCAAATAATGAGTTTGACGCAGATCGCCTTCTTCGTCTTCACTCCATCGCTGGTGTTCACGAGCCTAGCGGAGACCGTCCGATTCCAAGACATAATCACATGGTACGTATAAACATAATCAATGGAGGACTTTTGCTTCATTTTGTGGTTTCCCACCATGTTCTCATCATTAAACGTATGATGTAGATCATCGACATAATTAAATTGCATGAAATTCACGTGAAATCGTTCTAAGTGTTAATTTTAAGTGACAGATCTCTTACTCAACTCGATCCGTGAAAAAAATTTAATTTTTATATCAAAATATTATTTTTCACTTTATGTATGAATCGAATATATACCCGTGAAATCGTTTAACATATAATCTATTCATTAAAATGTCACATGTCATTAATTAATCTATATTAAATATATTTTACACTCATTTTAAGATCACGCACCATCGAATTCAATAATTTCATCAAGAACTGAGGTGGCGTATGGTATTTGGTTGGACGAAATAATGTTTGACAAAAACTCATGTGAGACGGTTTAACGGGTCGTATTTTGTGAGATATATATCTTATTTGGGTCATCCATGAAAAAATATTATTTTTTGTGCTAAGAGTATTACTTTTTATTGTGAATATAGGCAGGGTTGATCTGTTTCACAGATAAAGATTCGTGAGACCTTCTCGCAAGAGATATACTCATTATGTTTTAGACGTATATTATTCTCGTTTTTTTTTTAAAAAAAGTCAATCAAGATCCTTTTTTTTCATTTAATACATAATATTATTTTATATAAAAAAATATGTGTAGGTGGTTCATGCCTGTCAACATTGGGATAACTTTCTTGATTGGAGGAAGCGTTGGATGGATAGCAGTGAAAATAATTAAACCAGAACCACATATACAAAACCTCGTCATTGCAATGAGTTCCGCAGGTTATTTATTACTTATATTGTTTTTATGAAATTAAATATTACATTTTAATCTAAAAATGATAATTAATCAGGAAACTTGGGAAACATTTTGTTGATAATTATCCCGGCAATATGCAAAGAGGATGACAGTCCTTTCGGAGATAAGACTGTTTGCTCCAAAGCTGGACTATCATATGTCTCCTTCTCAATGGCTGTGAGCTACCTTACACAAAATAATTTATATGTATAATTATATCACATTATCGAACGTTAAAATTGAAATTTGACAATATAAAAATTGCAAAAATACAAAGGCCGAATCTAAAAACTTTCCAAGTATTTATATGATAAAAAATTTAATATACGTTTTCGAACATTACAATGACGTAGAGAGTCTAATTATAATGTCATGTTGTTTTGATAAACATACAGTTGGGCAATTTCTTCATATGGACTTATACGTACCATTTAATACGAAGGGCGGGCGAAAAATATAGGTCAACACATCTTGTAACAGATGATCTCGAGTCCTCGAATGAACCAAACGATGAGAACTCACATCTTCTAAATGAATCCCATCATGCAAACTACTCAATCGTAAGTGCATGGAGTATTTATTTATTTATTAGTAATTTAAATTTGAAAAAGATTGATTTTGTAACTGTATTTGCTTGTATATTGCGTTATGATATGGAAGATTGAATCGATGGACAATCATACATTGTGGGATCAAACAGTGGGAATTTGCCATAAGTTAGGGAAGGAGCTTCTGTCACCTCCTGTTGTTGCGGCTGTGAGTGATTAATTTGTTCATTATGTCTGTAAAAATAGATTTACTAAGACTGATTATGATAAATTATCATATGTTCAGGTGATTGGATTCATATTTGGGACAATAAAAATACTCCGAGACCTGATTATTGGAGACAATGCACCACTCAGAGTCATTGAAAGTTCCATCAAATTACTTGGGTACGTTATACATTTAAATTTCTGTGTATCTAAACTTTGAATTCGCGTACTCGTTACATTTCTGTGTTTCATAAATTCGTAGGGATGGAACCATTCCGTGCATCACCCTCATACTAGGAGGCAACCTAACAAAAGGTATGCTTTCTTGTTAGTGGAAAAAAGGTTAAAACAATTCAACATGAAAAATGATAAACTTGATGCAGGATGGCGAAAGGCGAAATTGAAGCCAACCGTTATAATCGCAGTGATTTGTGTGAGATATGTAATACTTCCCGTAGTTGGGATTGGAGTTGTAAAAGCAGCTTCACATTTCGGGTTTCTTCCCTCTGATCCTCTGTTCCACTTCATGCTATTGATTCAGTTCACTCTTCCACCCGGCATGAGTATTGGTACGTGCAAATTACAGGCGAGATTTGAATTTTGATTTCCGACCAAATAATGGATCATCATCTGTGGTGATATATGTAGGTACGATGACACAACTATTCGATGTAGCACAAGCAGAGTGTTCGGTCCTGTTTCTTTGGACATACTTGGTTGCAGCTATTGCTGTCACCGGTTGGTCCACTGTTTTTATGTGGTTACTGTCTTAAAACCTAAACCAGTTATTCAGCAATCTATATTGTTGCCCCTGTATTTTTGTTGAGATATTATTTCGAAATTTGGAATAGTGTGAATGAATTCCAAAACACGTTTGTAACGCTTTCTTTTAAGAAATGTTTTCTCCCTCACTTTAGCCACATAGATGTGAAAAATTTATTTCTGTAAATTATTGCAGTCTATCTATTTCTGGAGTATGTCTCTTGTGAAACGGTCTCACGAATCTTTATCTGTGAGACGTGTCAACCTTACCGATATTCACAATAAAAAGTAATATTTTTCCATGGATGATCCAAATAAGATATATGTCTCACAAAATACGACCCGTGAGATCGTCTCACATAAGTTTTTGCCTTATTTATGTAAACTCAAAGCAAACCCAAATATATTTATACTTTGATTTTTTATTTTAATTTTTTGTTTAAATTCTCTTAAATATATATTTTTTAAAAAATTAAATTGGAATCTTTTCTTAAATACTCTCATATTTGGGAGAGAATCGTAAAATTGACATATATTTAAGAGGATATATATGTAATTTTTTATGTTAGTTGAGTTTTTTTTTTTTTGGTAAGTATAGTAAACCTTAAGTCAGGCATGTGTAATTAATCCTAACCTAAATGATTACAATTTGTTATGGTCGTTATACTAACTTAAGCGTAATATGTAATTTGAATGACAATTAATTATCGGGCTTTACAAAATTCAAAGAACTTCGACTATACCATATTTTAAGGGAGGATGTCTTTTTTCACGATAACAATAGTATAAAAGTAAGTAAGAATATCAAAACGGGCTGTTGGAACAGATCAGCCCACAACTTGACATTAAACGGGACAGGACGGCCCGGACTGCAATTTTGACGGTTCACTAAATTACCAACTAAACCCAACGGAGCGACCAGCCTACGTTTTTAAAAAAAATTGAGAAAATATTAATAATTTTTTTAATAAAAAATGCTAAAAACATTTGAAATTCTAAAAAAAAATGAAAAATAAATCTTAATCAAATAGTTCAACCAATATTAAAAACATTACTTTAATAGATTAATAATGTATAAAATTAAAAATAAAAATACTACAAAATTAATTAATATTAAAATTCATTCAAAGTCAAATAAAACTTAAAAATACAATTTTATATATATAAAAAATTAAATCATATTTTTGCGGACCAGCCAGGCTAGGCAGTCCAGCCCTAACCCTAACCCGCAACCCATGCAAGCTCAACCTATTTGGCTCGATTCCAAATAAGTTAAGATCTCTCCATTTTGTCCGTCCTATTTTTATGACGGGACAAGTCGACCCATCGGACATCCCAATTTGACAACTCTATAGGTACATATATAAGAGTCTAACAATAGTGTTTGTGTAAGTACACCAAATTTCAATTGTACGAAATGTTGGGATAAGTAAAAAATATAGAATGTTATATATATATATATATATATATATAAAGGGATATTTGATACAAATAATAACAATAAACCCAGTTCGAAAGGAAAAAATGAACCAACCTAGCATTTGGAAAACAAAACTGAAATAATTATAACTTTTTTTTGGAAAGAAGAACACACGAAGGAACAATATACCAGTATTTGTGTGGGGATATGAGCATGTCTTCTATATAAGAGTAAGCTGGAGCTTTGGCCTGTTCGGTTGCGGCTCAACAACCTCCATGTGAATCGTTACCGTTTGAAGCACACCATAACAAACATCACCACCTATCGTTTTGATCTGTTGCTTCTGCTCATCGATCAACCATTCTCCCCCTCCTTTTTGTCCTCTTGGCATCATGTATACAGGTCCTTCTATTCCATATCTGCAAACAATGCTCAACGATCAAGCTATCATAGCAAGTGGTGTCTCAGGGAGACAGATTGCGCCTCCATGGGATGTATTCACATACTTCTGATTGAATCAAAGTATGACACTCAAGTTGCTAATTCATGAATAAATGAAGCACGGTGTAAGCAAGTTAAAAATATCATAAAAGCATATGATACAGTACCTAGTAATATTCCAATTCATCAAAAACTTAAGAAAAAGACCACCAAAAAACAGTAGTGTAACTTTGTTCACAACCCACTTATCTAGATGGTTTAAGCAAGCGAAACAAAAGGATTGTGCGTAAAAATTATCTAATAAGAAGCATAAAAGGCAATGGATCGAGAAACGAGAATCTTACTTTGGCACAAACACTATGAAGCCATTCGATCTTATTTTCACTATTCTGGCCTCAGTATCAGTAGGCCTGCACAAATGTCAATGTTCACACACGTGAGAGAAAAAGAGAGAGTGAGGGAGGGAGAAGATTAGATGATGGCTTATTATTACCTTTTCCTGAAATAAATGAGTGTATGGAGCTCGACTGAGGACCGGCTAGCCATCTGGGCATTTCTATGCCGATAATTCAAATCTGCATGGTATAATGTACATGAGAATAGATAACAGAAGCATTACCAGCACATGCCAACAAAAGGTATCGATAGCAAAGTGTACTCAGAGAGACTGCAATTGTATCTTTGGAAACAGAAAACCTTAAGCCATAAAAAGGTTTTATTTGTGTTGATGAACAAACTTAATGCACGAAAGTTGTAAATTCCTATCCTCAAAATCTACTAGAGTATTGCACAGCAGCTAAATGACTTAACAGGGCGGCGTTTGCATTCACAGGATGGAGAGCAAGTTCTATAAAAAGGTGAAATCACGAAATAATGATCATCAGACAAAATGGAATAAAAAAAATATAGTATCAGGACTATTCATCTGAAATTGAGTGCAGTCCCAAAATTCATCCATAAAATAATAAAGTGATCAGTGATAACACCTTAAAGCACCAAAACAAAATGTATACTTCAAATTGAAGCAACAATTGTGAGAAAGTCCTTACTATCAGCAACAGCAGTAAGCCAAGATCTGTCTTGGAATACATCTGGAAGCCTGAATATCCCCAAGGATGCAGCAAGCAACCGGTGTACCATGACATCTATAAGAAAATAGGGAGTTCCAATATCACAAGTTATTATTGAACCACAAAATGATTAAAAAATGAGATAATTTTTCACGTACCTGCATATCTTCTTATGGGAGAAGTGAAATGTGTGTACAGAGGAGCAGCAAGACCATAATGAGCAAATTCTGGACGGCTGAGATCTCCACTGCAGAAGTATACTGCCTGAAATTGCACATTACAGACGCATGGATACTGAAATTTCTGACAAACCTTAACCATGAAAAGGAATATAAATTATTAAACTAATTTACTTTAAGTACCTGTGTCATGCACCTTGTTGCCAGAATGCGAATCAGCTTATTAAAGTACGGATCATCACCCTGATTTTTTTGTTGGGGGAGAGGAAACCAAGTGAGAAATAATTGTATAAAAACAGCTAAGAACACATGCAATCTAATCTTGAAAAAAATCATTAAATAACGACTGCAGAAGCCAGGTAGGCCACAGGAGAATAGATTAGCAATAGCCCCATTAATTTAAGTGGAATTTATCTTAAAGACGTTTTATTTCGTGGATGAATAACTTTATTAGCTTTCGATCATCCATCATAGATGTCATACATCCTTTGTTGTGAATCATCTTAAAAGCTGATAACAATTTGAAACAACCAGGAGTTCAACATCTAAAACACATACAGTCAGTCCATAAAGGAATGCTTATTCTTTTATTGGAAGGAAATTTTAAGAAATAGAAAGTGCTGTTCTCGGTCCTTTTTCAAGTTCACCTCCCAAGACAACACTCTCCTACATCATTAACTTTAAAAATGTAAATACTGCAAAATCATTACCTACAATTATGATTTCAAATGAGATGTCCCGTGATCATGCACCATCGCAGGGAAGGCCAATGTTTAAGCTTATATGGAAACATTTTCATAAGGTTGTTCTACTTTCACACAGAAACTCGATCACACAAAAAAACTAAGATTTGGTAGACTTGGTGTAAAAAAGAATGATTTTAACATAAAGAGAAACTTCAAGATTTATTAACCAACCACAGCACAATCAAGTGAATCAGCCAGTGCTTTTGAAGATGACACATCCAAGTAGAGACCAACAGCAGCAGCTGTTCGAATCAAAGGTTCAAGCATCTCTTTGGTTGGTCCAGGATGCCGCCTGCATATGGAATAGTCATGATGAGGTAAACAACAAAACCAGTTTTCATCAGGTCTTCCCATGATGTTCAATCAGCAGCTATTATAGCAATCACATCTGAGAGGGAGAGAAATCTGGCTGGATGGGTTAAGTCAATCAATCAACGTAAGCATGAAGATAACGACGGCAAAGTAACACAAAAAACTTTTATCACGGAGTTGAGAAAAATCAGGAAAAACAGCGAAAGAGGATTTGGTACAGGTTGTGAGGCTATAACAGTACCTCAATAGAGCATTGAGAGGAAAATGTTCCAAAATTTTTTTAGCCACTGATATGTTAGCAGCAAGCATATATTCCTCGATCATCTGATTTGCTTCTCGAATTTGATACATACCTGTACATGAATAAACAATAATTATTACAAAACAAGAGCCATAAATCACACTGACGGACAATATTTCGAAATGAAACCACAAGAAAAATAAAGATATAGGGGCACTTCACCATCCATGGGTATTTATTAGCTTTTGACATCACAGGCTCAATCTTGAAAATGAAAACTTTTCAAATTCAATAAACTTTGGTGTAGGCTCTTATGGAGTCGATATAATATAGAGTAATTAAAGATCTTACATGACAAATAAACTTCAGGCGACAAGTTTGTTTGTAAAGTTTTCAGCCTAAAAAACAAATGGCAGCACGAGAAAGAAACTTGAAGTATTGTCCTTTGAAGAGAAAATAAAAATAAGTGCTATTACTTCTTTAAAACATCTGATTGTCTAAAACTAATCAAAGTTGGGAATGCCTACAATGTTATGGTAAATGACAGGGTGTAGGCTTACATGAAAAATTGGCTCATCAAAATACGTATGCTCGGGGAAAACATATAGCATTGAGAGGTACAAAACTGCAGTTCTTGTTTGGGAAAATGCTCATACTTGGAATCTTGCATTCAAATATTTCTCAAAGGAAGCCAAAGGGATCAAAATACCGATATCAAGAGGATCATGAGTTTCAGTATCAATTTGAAATTTTACTTCAGCAGAAGCAAGTGTTAAGGCCCCTCTTTCGATGCGCTTTCGCCTCATTATCTACAAAATAACATGTGCGAATTACAATTTAGTCGCTCCATACGGAAAAATCGGTAATTACAACACTTTGATTACCTTTGCCAGAGCATTCATATTTCGTAAATCTGTGGTTAATGGGTCCACCAAGCGACTGTAATATGAAAAGATTTTTATATAAATGAACAAGGAAACCAAAATACCTTGACGTAGTAAAACAAAGAGAAGCAATATCACAGTGCTGCATAAGTGTTGCATCCCCACCAAAACCATAAAAAAATTAATAAGATATTGATTAAAGATCACAAGAAGCTAGAAATACGTAATAAAAAAAGAAGAAACTAGAAACATAATGCCTGCAAAGAATATTTTTCGATTTTTTGAACAAGCAAAGTAATATTGCTCAACAATAACCACTGGACTTCTGAGTGAAGTAATAGTTAAAGTATGAGTCGGACTTTTCTCAGGAGATCACATACCTTACTTTGGGAACTGAGCTGGTGAAAATAAGGGAAACTCAGATTGGAATAAGGACAGTATCTATGGCAGTCTTTTTTAAGTTTTCTACTGTTTCATGCATTAAATATCCATTCATTAAATTTGGTTCAGGAATCATACAACAAAGTCAATAGAGTTCAAAACGAGTCCATCAGATAGGAACATTGCTACAGGAAGAAAAGATACCAATTACAAAATACGATGGTAGCAAGATACACTTAATGAATTCATATTAAGAATTATATAGGATTGGTAACAAAACAGTTCATCAAAAGAGAAAATGGCTTTAGAAAATAAGAGAAACAATGATAAAATATCTAAGGGCAGTGATACTATCTCGGCTATTTGCTATATTTAAGGGAAATGTTGAATATGATTACCTGTCATCCATCCTTGCCTGAGCCTCAACATAAGATAATGCTGCACATGATTTGATAATCGCCTTGGTGAATTTAGTAGAAATTATCTCTGCTTCAGGAGTCATTTCCTAAATTATGAAGAATCGGAGAAAGTTGAATCAATAGGGATGTGTGGGTTTTACCTCATAAACTATATATAAGCCATTACAGAGAATATCAACAACTATCAATTTCCCTAATCAAAATTTAATAGAACAGAACAATTCCACAGGTTGGGTCAATGTTAGAATGGTATTTATAATATTTTATTGATAATATTTTAAGTTAGTTGAGAGCCCTTCCTTGGGATTGGACATGCAAGCATAATTTGGTTAAAAGCTGCACCAAGTAAACTAACTTTACAAGAAATCTTCAATAATATTTTCTGAATTAGACTTCAGCAACTAAACAATCTTCTTCAGTCTGAAGTAATGATACTGTGCTTGTTGACAATCACAGCATAGCTGGTGGAATGCGTTGAACTTATCAGAACGCTTTGAGAAAGAGGAAACATTTAGCTATTCAAGATCCAATTATTTTGAGAAACAACACATACCCAAATAACAGAAAAGGCTAGTCTCTCTACATCTGCGCGGAGTGAACAAATATCTGCAAAGAACTAACGTTGCTTAGCAAAGATAATCCTTTGGCCAAGTACGCAATATTCACAAAGAACCTCTATAAAACCCCTAGAGTAGACTGATGCAACACCTTCTGTCAAAGGTTTCGGAAGCATATCAATACGCCTCTCAACAAGGTAGACTGAGGTACCCCTTTGTGAAGCCTCATCATCCAAGGGAGTTCCAGGGTGAACAAAATTTGTAACATCAGCAATATCTGATACATGTTATTAAAGATAAACAAGAATTGAACATGCCTTATTTTTATCTTCAGGGGAAACAAAACCTCAAAAACAATTTTTTTGAATAAATCAAGCAATCTAAAGAATATCCAAGGAAAATAGATTCTTATAAACCCTTATATAGATCGCCACAAAATATGGACCACTCTTTATGCTATCTGAGATTTTAAAACCAACAAATGAGGTCACATTCTAGAATCTCTTCATGCCCTAGTGTGAGTAATGAACATCTATCATAAAGTTACCATTACATAATTTTACGGCACAGTAGATAAATTCATGATAAATTTATACGAACCTTAAGGGGAATTCCCAGTCAGCAAATAAATAGGCACATAGGTGGCTTTGCCACACAAACTTGCATTACAGAGTATACAGTCATATCCAAGTCCCGGTCCTTTAAAAGAGAAATAAATAATGAAGTAAAAAGTTCCTTTGCAACAAGAAATCTCCAAGGAAGACTAAAGACAAATAAGGATTCTATATTTTCAATATTAACAAGCAACCAAGAAATATATGTGACCGAAGGATACGAACTCCTACTTCAAAATTTCCACTTGGTAGAAGTGTGCAATGTAACGCATCATCAATATCCCTGCATCCTGAACCAACAGCAATAAGATAGTTCATGCAATGCAATAAACACTGTGGATCTAGAAGCAATATTAAGAGGATTAACATCACAAAAATTTCATGCATTAAGTCAGTACCTGGGGGATCCACACTAAATACGCGTAGATCGCGCAAATCCAGCCTGATTGGATTTGCTACATCTTCTTCAGACACAGACCAAGGTAAGGGTGGCAAGCATGCTAAAACTTGAGATGAGAATGGCCTAGCATCGACATCATTCTCAATGAGCACCACCTGCAGCATAAGAGTACCAGTCAAACACAGTGATACTGCCAAAGGTACTCCTATTTCTTGATATCACATCTGGTCCTTTTGTGTGTGTGTTTGGAAAGGGGGGGGGGGCGCCGTGCAAAGGAATACATAGTTCAAAGAGTTTTCTATAACAGATTTTGCAACATACAGTACATCTTCAAAGAGTTTTCTATAACAGATTTTGCAACATACAGTACATCTTCACACGTATAATGTTTTCGTCAATTCTCCTAATCTTCAGTTTTATTCGTTCTTTAACGTGGCCCCAACAGTTTTTCTCTCCAATAATTTTCCTCGAAGATATCATATTATTTTGGCAAAGCTTATTAGTGAGCATATTCGTCTAATATGTTACTTGATTTGTGTTTACGAAGACCGATACACCACATTTACTCTGATAAACACCAATTTGGTAAAAGATCTGTTATTTCATGTAGAAAAAAAAGAGCAAAAGCAGTAGTTACTGGAGAATATGATAAACTGAACTGTAGACACACAGATTTATGATCGAGTCCATGGTAGAGATGCTCCAGGTGTGGAAAGATAGCATATGTGAATTAAATCGATAGCAAGCAATTAATATTTGCATGATTCTAAAGTGATGGGTGGTGTAAAAAGCAGTACAGCGCACCTCGCTTTCAGTATCTCTGTCACCAATTTCCCCAACTGTTCTTATGTAATGCCCAGAAGGGTATCGAGATAAGCGATCCCATGAATCAACAGCAACAATAATTCTTTTGTCTAATAGATTCCCAAGTTGTCGCGTTTGTACACGTATCTTAGGAATTCTCCGATCTTTGGAAACAAATAGAGCGTGGGCAATACCACCATCACCTGCTGGCATTGGCATAGGGTCTAAAGATCCACAATACCTGCACAGAAAAAAGTTGACGAATTAAGTACAAAGGAAAGAACAGATGATAGTGTGGGCAATTGGTTTAAATTTTTCCATGCGCTTGAGTTTGATATTATCTACAACAGGAACTTCCGTCATTGTCTCAGTTTTAAAGGTAGTGGATGATAATGGCTTCTTTCTAAGTTTATGGCTTCTTTCTAAGTTTAAGAATGTAATAAAGATAAATCTTTTTCTTTCAACCATGCAGAGATCTACAGTTTGCCCTCTATAGCAAGATACGGATGTCTGTTCAGGCTAAATGACAAAGAATAAACTACAGTTAGGCTTGAGATGATGGGATGGCATTTGTCATGGGCACTATCGGTTGGATCATATACCGAGCGAATGACCATCACTGGAGAATATGGGCCTGTTTTCCTCAGATTCAGAAAAAAACAACTTTACAGTATTTGAGCAATAGTTGCACAAGTTTACATAGCATGATTGAAGGAATATTTTCATGAGTAGAAAGTAACAGGCTGAGCCTATCATCCTACTTACGAGTGCCAATTCCGTTTGATAATACCAACAACACGCCCAGATGGACGAGTTGGCATAGCATTCTTGTCCCCAACCGAAACTTGCGATATATTTGTAACTCGAGGAGCATCATCAGCACTAACTGGTGCTAAATGAACATCGTCTTCCTCTTCTTCCTCTGGATTACAAAATGAAAAAGGAATAAATAGAACAGTTTGTGACAAAATAGGGAAAATCCAAATGAATAATGCTAGGCCATTTTAGAATGCTCCTCTACACAAAGTAATTAGTTTCTACGAATTGGCTCAATTCTATTTATATTTGCTAAAACATTAATTTATGTCCATTAACATTTGTTCGACTCAAATTGTGCTCAGAAAACATGATAGTGAAGTACAGCCAATTTTCTTTTTTCAAGAAGCATGTTTGAGCATTTCAGGGGATTAAAATATTTTGGCAGCACAGTTCATAGGAGTGACAGCCATTGCAGATATTTTAGAGCCTGATCTTGTTATTATATCATCTAAAAAACCCTTCCAATCATTACTAATCACTAGCATAGTGGTGCGGAAATTATTCGATTTGCCGCCATCGTTTATATTATTATGCAGTATATATATATATATATTTTTTATAGGAAACATATTATGCAGTATATTATAAGCATGAAAAGGACTACAAACCATCATTAGCTATTGCGAGAGATTTCTCATCGTGCCATTGATCTTGAGGCAAAAGCTCCACAACCACTATATCGCCATCAAAAGCCCTATTCATGTTTGTTCGCCCATAGATGATAATTTCATCACCAATACTTTCACTCCCAACATAGGCTTCAAAACGATTGTAACGGTTAACCCGTAGTTTCCCTTGGTGATAAATGCCACAATGCAATCCAGAAGTAATTTCAGACATTGGTTTATGCTGCATGGGATTCACATAAATGAAAGAACTATCAAAGGTGCAATTGCATTTAAGATGGTAGAAATCAGCCAAAAATTATTCATAAAGAGAGCATGGTGATAGCCTACAACCTCAGGATATATTATTTTTCTCTTCGCAGGCCTCAGATCTTCCACATCCTCCATTGCAGCATCCTCAGTTAGAGGTTGAGCAATCAGGTCGAGCAATGCTGGCTGACCAAGAGATTTGACATATGACTCAACTACAATGAGCATTAACTTCATAAATACATATATATTATATAATGATCAAGCAAAAAAGGACTCTATTTTGATATTGTAGAAGTTGAGACAGCCAAAGGCAATCTCAAGATGATCAAATGGATTCTAACAAAATCATGTTAAATTGTTAATAAATACCTGTTTCGGCATTAATTCCATCCTTTATGGCCTTCCTCTTGTTATCTTTATCATTTGTAATAAGTAAGACTCGCACCAAATTACCAAGATGATTCTGATACCACTGGGCTGCCACCCTGATAGCTGAACCATCATTTCATTGACAGATAAGAAAATTCCACAATATGTCAAAACTACAAGAGCAATATTTCAACACAGTTACAGAATTGTTACACAGTTTTAAAAAACCTACCTGAATTAGAACAAGAAGTCCAGCCAATAAGTTAATCTAGAGAAAAGAAAAGTACCTTCACCTTGACCTAGATATTTCAAGAGAATTTCGGAATCATGGTATATAGGTAAGTAACATTATAGTAGAGTATACATTAATGTCCACTACTTCATGGTTCTCAAAATAATTGCAAAGCTTGTACTCAAAATCATCTAAACAACAAGAAAAAAACACATCACAGTCATAGAAATGATAAAGCAAGCTGAAAAACAGGGAATCCTGCACAAAAGCAAAGCAAGCCTTATAAAGGCCTTTGGATAGGGCCAATCGGTCATCACAAATTCGGCAGACGGTTCCAAGATTCTCAAAACTGAAAAGAAACATCTTAGTCGAACATGAAGGTCCGTTCTTTTTTATCAAATATCAAAGAAATAACCTCAGATGTGCCCACTGGTACTGCAAAGAATTTGTAAGGAAATGGATGGTGCATGATTACATAGAGGCTTTCCTTCAAGGGTTTCGAGCTGGTGAAGAAACCTTCAGCCTTTTCCTTATCATCGGTCCACTTTGTTCCTATGTTCACCATGTTCTGCTTAGGCATATTCTGTGTTATTTTTGTTCGATATCCAGCTAAGTGACTATTCTTGATTTCATTTTATTTCTTGGCCTAAGGGCGAGATTAGATTACTTAGTTCTCTCATATCCCCCAAAACCTTACATGTCTTCTTGGTTTTGCAATTTGTGCATATTATCTAATCCATTTGTCTCATGGCATCTTATGAGGCTGGCTCCATATAACTCCACAAAATTACCACAAAGTATGAAAAAAGATATACAAATATTTATATATTAGTTAAGTCAACATAGAAAAGAAGATTTGTAAATTTAAAAAATAAGCCATTAAAAAATTCAAAAAATTCTTTAAAAGTATCTAACATTATTAACATAAAAAGAACAATAAAACGTAGAAAATCTCAGATTGCTAACTAATATTATCTGATAACTGAGAGAGCTGCCAACACAATCAATAGGCAATCCAAAAATGTAGAAACAGGTGTGTCTTTAATTAAGCACAAAGATCAACATACCTCTGTCATTCCTGTCATTTGGAGTTTCACCAGTCTCGATTTTCACAAAGGTATCCCTAGATAAAAATAACATGAATTAGTAAAAATGACATTATCAATATCATGTGTTTAATTGTAGTATTGAAACAAACAAGAACAGTTTGAGAAACCATGAGACCTGTGATGTAAAGGGTATTTCACTGTTAACTATATACGTGTCACTACTTTGATTCCTCGATAACTAGTGGAATACAAGAAGAGATCAAGAAATTCAATACTAAACTTGGGGCACTCTGCAATTTTTTTTAATGAATTCAGGCCCCATAGTCACCTTCTGTCAGTCAAATGACCAAAAAATGATGCACATTAACCTTCCCAACCAAAAAACATAAAGTAAAACAATAGATAAAATACTCTTACATCTGTATCGTAAATCATTCAAAAATTCCAGCTATGACAGCAGTTTATGGTCAAGAACTATCAATTGATCCAATAGAGCACAAAAAGAGTTTAGGCAAAGTTGAGGATGAGTTAATAACATCATCATCCGATCATGGCTAAACTAAAAATTAAAATTGAACATACTTGTGGTATTCATTGGAAAAGACAAAAAATCTCCTCTGGGAGTTGCTGCAAAGCGCTCTAAGTCTATTATATACTGCCAGATTCTTGTTCTTCACCTCCTCCAACACTACGGATAGAATTACGACATCATCTAGAGCTGGATTTTCCAGTAAATCAATCTAACGACAGAGCCAAAGAAAATAAGCAGTATGAGCGAAAAAGTCAGAAACTTTCCGTAAATGGTCCTAATTTTTTTCCTTAAAACAAAGAAATAATAATAACAGCTTACCTGATGGAGGACAACATTAGAGTCCACGATGAGAATGGTCGAGGCAGTCGAATTGAAGCGTGCTGTCGAAATGTCACAGAGTTTACAAAATGGAGCACCGCAGTATATATCATCTCTCAAATAGTGTTCTCTCACCACCTGCAAAGCAATTGGTAAATCAAACCTAGTTTATGGGAAATCAGCACGAACTGAAGAGAAACATAGAGAGGAAGAGGGAGAGCGAAAAAAATCAGAAATTAAGGTTTAGGAAGAACCTTGACAACTTTTCCTTGCTTCGTTTTCTTGACGAACGACTTGCTTTGCAGCATTCTTAAACTTTTTCGACAATTAATATCACACAGTTACTTAGCATATAACAGTATCTTGATAATGAAGAGTTTAAAATTTAATCGAATTGAAGCATCGGACAAGAAGAAGGGCGGATGGCGGCGGGCGGCGGCGGCGGGATGCACAGGGAAGATAGGTAATTTGTTATATTCTCTCTCTAAAGTAAAAATAAATAAATTCCCATAAAATCAAATATTCGATAAACTTTATATCTAAACTATTGTAAAATAATATCCTTCCAATTTTTATAAATTGTATTTTACAAAATTTTATTAAATATGTTAAAATTATTTAAATATAATATATTTTTTGGACATATTTAATATTATTTAATATCCTTAATATTATTTAATATATTTAATATCTTCTTCGTTAAAATCATGCTACTTATAAAATCTTTTAATTCTTGTGTAACTCGTATTTTTTATTCTAAAAAAATAAAATATATATTTCAATTTTTATTTAAAAACCATATTTGGAGAGCATTTTTAAAAAAAATATTATTCAAACAAATATTTTAATTTTTTTCGCTTACAAATAACTTACTATAATTGTTCAAATAACTTATATTTTTTTTAATAGAGAATTTGTATCTAACTTTAAATAATATTTTTTCAGTAAAATTTAATTTCATGTGAATAATAAACTTGGGACGTGCACGGTGCATATACAAATACATGAGTAATTGTTTCATTTGTACACGTTTATATAAATATTTAATACTGGTGAAATCAAATATTTTATTATAATTAAAATTTTATTTGACATAAGATCTGTATTTATTTTATTTTATTAAAGTTGAGGACATGTATTAACCACCTAGGAAAGACACTGACTTTTTCTTTTAACTTTACCCTTATATGATACTGATATTACACTTTTGTTTTTTTTTAAATTTCAACACACACTTTTATTTTTATTTTTTTTATTTCAGCAATTCAAATATCAATTTAGTCCCTCCATAATTTGCCAAATTTCACTTTCGTTCATCGATAATGATAAAAAAGACTGTACACACATGCATCGCGTGTACAGAATAACTAGTCTTAATAATAAGTAGGGGTGGATGCCGGAATTTTGTTCAAATTATGATTAATATAAATCACAAAAATATAACTTGTATAAAGTAAAATATGAGCATAAAAGTTAAAACATTATCATCAATTCATAATAATTCATGATTAAATCATTTGATAAGTTATTAAATATATATATACCACCAATAAAACTTATAATTGATTTTATTAAATTTTATTTGATTAGTTTGTTTTTTTAATTAAATAATAAGGATATTACGCTAATTTTATATATTAAAAAAATTGAAGGGCCTCAATGATATTAATCTAAGATAATTTTTTTATTGAAGTAGTAATTCAAACTTTTTTTTCAACATATAAAGATGCTTTTAATTTAAAAAAAAAACATTTATTAATTAAATAACGAATTAGAATTGGACTTGTGTAGAAAATTTTAAACTTTTGGACACAATAGAAAATTTTAAAATTTTGATGCGATGAAAATAGTTTTTATTTTTTACTATTTTGTCTAATTTTTTTTATCCATTAATTTTTTAAAATTTTGATTTTGGTAAAATAATTTTTAATTTTCGACTATTTCAATGAAAATAGAAACATATCAACTAAAATTACTGATGTGACATCTAACAATGTTGACGTGACATTAAAAATTAACTGACGTATCATCATATGTCAGTCACCATTTGGACCAAGATTTAAAAGTAAAGTGTACCAAAATCGAAATTTTAAAACTTAATGGACCAAAACAAAAAATTGGACAAGTTAATGGACAAAAAAAATATTTTATCCGATAAGTTTTAGTCGAAAGTTTTTCGAATACAAATTTTCATTCAGTCTTGTATATTTGTCTTGTTGTATTTTTTGCAATTTAAATTATATTCTCATTCTATGCAATGGTAAATCAATATACTCTCGATTTACAAAACAAAGACTAAAATTGGCAACAAAAAAAACTTGAAATATATGGTATTAAATCTCAATTTTGACTATTAGATCACTAAAATTACAAAGAGTCTAACAACGATAAAATTCCATATTGATACTAGTTATCTATACTACTATAAAACATAAAACCATATATGATAGAGAGTATTTTCTTTAAACATGATATTTGTATAAAATTTTGTGAATAAAGATATAGATATTGTTATGACCTATGACAATTTTTTAATTCATGATAGATGGTAATTCTAAGTTGAGTAGGTCTCTTGTAAGACGGCCTCACGAATCTTTTATCTATAAGACAGGGTCAACCCTACCGATATTCACAGTAAAAAGTAATATTCATAGCATAAAAAATATTATTTTTCATGGATGACGCAAATAAAAGATCTGTATCACAAAATACGACACGTGAGACCATCTCACACAAGTTTTTGCCTTCTGGGTTAATTGATATTGGACCAATTAATTCTAAAGCTATAGATAAAGACTTAGAAAAGACGATGCAAAAATAAATTATAGAATCAAAATTATAAAATCATATAATTTAAGGCCACTTTGTGCGTCATGTGACTTCTATTAAAATTTTAATATTTTATTAATATATATATATATAATTATTAAAACAAATAATGACACAAAAAATTAATCATTTCAGTATCTCAGAATTAATAACATTAACCATTGGTTCAATTTTAAAACTTTTATGGCCTTCTCCTCTCGTACCCACAAAAACCATATCCCACCATTCTCCAATCGATCTCCACTCCCTATTCCCATGCATGCAAACATTCTCCAATATTCCCATACAAAAAATATACACCGTCGCTTCTGCCTCTTTTCCTAACCAGACCACCGCTCCTCATCTTCCCATGGAGGAGCGGGATGTCCCACCACCGGCCAACGACCCCGGAACTTATGTGGTTCAGATCCCACGCAATCAAGTCTACCGCATCCCACCACCGGAAAACGCCCGTATCGTGGAGCAGCACACCCGTAACTTCCCTCAGAAATCTAGGAAATGCGGCTTTTCGCGTATCATTTGTTGGCTTCTTCTCATTCTCATCCTCCTCGGAATCGTGGCCGGGATCGCCCTTTTAGTGCTCCGTGCCACCTTGTACAACCCCAAGTCGCCGGAATTCGAGCTCACACAATTCCATTCCAAGAATTTGGAGCAACCTCTCCCTAATAAGACCCTCAGCCACACCCGCCCGCCAGAATATGACATCACGCTGCACGCAACAAACCCTAACGGGAGGATGTCCTTTTCCTTCCTTGGAGCTGGAAAATCTTCTCTTGTTTTCAAGAACAAGAAAATTGGGCACGGAGGGGCTCCATCATCATCCACAGAAGAACCCAATAACCCAATCCGTATCCCGATTGCACTGTACGGCTGTGGGGCGCCACTAAGAGAAGCAATCAAGAAAAGCCTGGCCGATACAGATGAGACAAAATCCATGCAATTAGAGATCGAGACATCGATCGAGTTCAACAGCTGGGCGAGGAATGAGCGTAAAGATATCGTGATCACATGTGATTTTAAGGTGAAAGGCTCTTTGTTGAAAATTCCCAAGGTTTCGTCTCAAGAATGTCGAACCGTGTGCAGCTAGCCAACTTCAGCCCCGTCGAGGTACATTCCATGCTACACGTACACCATGATACAGTAAATTTCGTGCGTATAATTTATGTAGGTTTCTTCTGCACATGATACAATGGCGGGGATCCTGAAGTGTATATGTATGCTGGGATAAATATCTTCTGATGGCCACGGAGCTAGCTACGGGGTGTGATTCTGGTCAAATATCGGTGATTTAAGTAACATTTTTATGTATGTATCGATCATTTTGAGATCATGATATTCAAAGTTTAGCTCTCAAAAAAATGTGTGGAAAATGGAAGATATATATAGGAGTAATTATACTGGGATAGTTATTGTTTTATTATTACTGGTTTGATGTTTTTAAGATAGATATATACATCATGCATGCATGCATGAACGTTGGTTAGCTTCAAATTATGTAATTATATCTGGTTGTCTGTGGTACTGTGAGATTATATTATTTCCCACCAAAATCTTTACAATCTTATGATCATATTATTATGTTATAACAAACTTTTTAAAAAATTAAATGATGGTTATAACTTATATATATTCATCAGATCATGTTTATTCATTAATATTATCTTGCTATAGCAATCCAATTTCATATTATTTTATGTTGAAGTTTAAAAAGTTGCAAGTATCGGGAAATAAATGGTTAATTTTGGTGGTTCTGATGATATACAATCACCCTTATCCAAAAAATAACATTATGACTAATTTGAACTGAGTTTCATTAAAATTCACCTCACTGAGACCATCAATATTCCTGTAACTCAAATGATATTTAATTTTTATTGGTTACTCATATATATATATATATATATATATATATATATATATATATAATATATGCTAGCTAGTAAGCACATTTTTTGCCATAATAGTACTTAATTGTATAATGAAAAGTTTTTCTTCATAGTTAATATTATATATATTTGACAAGTTTGGATAGATTACTTATTTGATATTCACACACTCAACTAAACTCAGCACATTTTTAATAAAAAATTATAGTAAATAAATTATCGAAAGGACCCTGTAATGTTTCTTATGCAAATTAAAACAGATAATTCTAGGTCGTACCAAAAATAAAAAATAAAAAAAAAAAACACATTAACTGCATGGTTTTCGTTCTCAAAATACCCTTTTTCTACTTGATTTTGAATCAATTTGAAGCAAATACTATATACTATTTAATGGCTATGAAAGTTGAGGGGGGGAGGAAGGGTTTAGTTCTCAAACTAAGGAGCTTATTCGAACAAAAACAAAATCTATGGAACTTATGAAAAATAAAAGTAAAATTAGTTTCTAGCCTAGGTACATAAAACAAATATTTTAGAAATTACACAAAATCAAGTGAGGAATAAAGCAATAAAGAAAATTGCAGTTTTGGTTGTGTTTGTATCTTTGCGATTTTGGTAATTTATATTATCATATTTCAATATAAATCTTGCATCTTCCAATTTTTGGCAATTTTAGTTTTTTATCGTAAGTGTTTATGTGCCACTATACATGTCAGTGACACTTCATCGCTACATTAGTGTCACGTCAGCAACCAAAATCATAAAATGACAAACATACAAAAATTTCCTTTGTTTCATAATTTTAGAATTAAAAGACATAAATGTAATAAACTTATTTTTTAATCGATAATAATATTTAGGTGTCGTTCTTGTTTGTTAAAAACCTTTCTCTCTAATTAAATATTATGATTTCTGATCAAAATAAACAATAAAAATTCGATGAGAAACCCAAATTTAAAAGTTAATAATTAAAATAGACAATATAAATGTTCGAAACATTTTATTAGATTCAATCGATTGAAGTGAAGCAACTCAGTCTCCCTATAAAAGTTGCGACGAAAGTAGTATTTGCCATTTATAGGCCATCCCTCTCCATCCTCTCCTACTGCCATTCTTTGTTTTCATTTTCTTCTCTCCTTTTTTTTTTCCGGATATTAGTTTTCTCTTTCAACTTGTCATACACTCTTCTTCAGCTTCTTAATTTCCTGGCGCATGCATTTTTTAATATGCTTAATTTGTACACAAAACTGATTATTTTCTTCTGAGATATTTTTACATGTATCTTGTATGCTTCATCTTGTGCCTGGTTCTTCTTTAAATGTGATATAATGAATGAGTTCTGTGTGAATTCACAAGGTTGGAGGCTGTTATATTACTAGTACCAGTTTATAAAAAGAAACAAAGAGGTGTACAGTTTAGAAAATATTAAGGTTGTATGCTGTTATTGTGGGATGGTTTAACTTTTTGGTGTTGAAGGAAAAACATTAAATGGCTGGGTGAACAGACTCATCATCTTGTCAAGCTAGATTAGAAAATGGGTTTTGCAAAGAAAATAAAAAATGTCAAATTTTGAAAAGAAAATCCAAGAAAATCATGATGAAGGCGGCCAAGCCAAAGTAGTACTGCCACCGGTGATGAGGCATTGCATCAGTCATGAAACTTTGGCCTATACCTTTTCATTGGTGAGTAAGTACTTGATTTCAAAGGTAAGTTTTTGTTTTGAAATGTGGGGTGTCATTGTTATTTGGATTGACGTAAAAAAAATAGATTCGAAATCTGATGGAATTCACTACTCTTTAGATTGCTTCCAATCATATTCACTAATATTGCAAGTATTATTTGTGGCTTGGTTATTTTTTTGGATTAGTTTTGATCTTGTATGATAATGTTAAAAGGTCGTTTTACTTCGGCATGTCACAAGTTTTCGGTGTATTTGGAGTCTAGCTTAGATTATAGCCTGTTTGAGATAAGGCTTGCTTGATTTTTAGTAAGATTTTATATTCGATCTGAAGCATTTTTGTCTTGCATCACCACATGGAACGAAGTTTAATTTATTTGCATGTTTAGAAACACACAACTGAAATTGGTTTAAAGTCACCGTCATGAAAGGCTTCTGTGTTTCTACCTATGTATCGTTCAGGAAGCTGCTCTGAGATAGGGCCAAAGACATTTATGGAGGATAAGTAAATTTGTGTAGATAACCTACATGAACATTTTGGTACAGCTAATGGCTTTCCTTCACCTGGAGCATTCTATGGGGTATGTAACTTATTTTTTAGCTTACATTATTTCTTCATGTTAAATGGAGAAACCTTGTATAATATTCGCGATAAATAATTATAATTCTTGAACAAGTTCACCAAGCCGTATTCATATCTACCTCAATTTATTATCTTCGGACATCTTCAACAGTCTTGTTTATGTGTTCGATTCACAAATTTTTAGGCGCTCTTATAATATGGAAAAAAATGAGCTCAAAGAAACCACCTAATCCATATCATATGATTACTTGAACAATTTTTACAGTGTGGTTAATTTTTTCAGGTTTTTGATGGTCATGGTGGTGTTGGTGCTGCGTCTTTTGCTAGCAGAAACATTCTTAACTTCATCATCGAGGACTTACCTTTCCCGGATGGGGTTGATAGAGCAATCAAGAATGCTTTTGTGAAAGCGGATCATGCGTTGGCAGATGCCAAAAGTATTGATCACTCGTCTGGGACCACCGCTCTGACTGCTATTATGTTAGGAAGGTAATGAATCGAGCTTGTGTTACTGACATTATCCTCTAATTTGTTTGCAACTTTAAATTATGAAAATATATTTAGCCATTAAAATGACTTGTCCACAATATTGCCTTGATCCTTGCACTTCCATTCTTTATTTGTTCTGTTACAATCAGGACAATGGTAACCGTTAATGCTGGGGATTCTCGAGCAGTTCTCGGGAGAAGAGGGAGAGCAATAGAATTGTCGAAAGATCACAAGCCCAACTGCACATCTGAAAAACATAGAATAGAAAAGCTAGGGGGAGTTATCTATGACTATGATGGCTATCTCAATGGCCAACTATCGGTAGCACGAGCTTCGGGTGACTGGCATATGAAAGGTGCTAAAGGTACAAAATGGCCCTTGAGCTTAGAGCCGGAGATAGAAGAGGTGAACTTAACCGAAGAAGACTAATTCTTGATAATTGGCTGTGAGTGTGACGGTCTATGGGATGTCATGAGTAGTCAATATGCTGTCACCGTTGTAAGGAAGGCGCTGATGATGCATAACGATCCTGGGAAGTGCTCCCGAGAACTTGTTCTTGAGGCACTCAATCGCAACACATGCGATAATCTTACGGTGGTTGTGGTCTGTTTCTCTCCTTATCCTCCACCTCGTGTTGAGAATCCTAAATCTCAGAAGAGGAGGAGCAGAATGATGTTTGAAACCAATGGAGTCACCTCAGATGAAGGAAATTTTGAAGAAAGATTTGCAGAAAAGTACTATATATGAGTAGATTGTTTAAGTTCACAGCCAATAACGCATCATTCTACTAGTTGTAGTCTTTCACCAACTAATCGTTTGCACATACAACTTTTTCTTAAAATTTGAGACGAGGTTCGAGTTCAATTTTAATTATAACTAACTTCTCTCTTCGAGTTCAAAACATTATGTTGATAAATAATTTATTGAGATTTATGATTGAATTTTTTAACTAATAATCAATAATAATTTTTTATATAAAAAAAGATGCACTTGAAAAAATTGTGTTAATTGGTGATAGACGGGGAAAAAGGAAATAAAAGTGGGTAAATTTGTAAAAGTTTAACTATTTATTTAAAGAGTAGGTGTCTTGTGAGACGGTCTCATGAATCTTTATCTATGAGTGGGATCATCACTATCGATATTCACAATAAAAAATAATACTATTAACATCTCACATGAGTTTTTTTCTAATTTAAAATGATCAAAATTAAAAAACAAAATACCGCAATAAAAGTCCACAGTAAATCCTAAAGATTGAAACCCACTTGGGATCCCTGCTCCGGTAGTGTGTCACCCTGCCCACTGGCATTCCAACAATGTCTACGTTGAAAGAGATTCTGATCCGGCGGCCGGTGGTGGCAACCATCCGCCTCACCGTGCCCGCAGGCGGAGCAAAACCAGCTCCGCCGGTAGGGCCGGCGCTAGGTCAATATAGGCTGAATCTGATGTCCTTCTGCAAAGACTTCAATGCCAGGACCCAGAAATACAAACCCGAAACTCCCATGGCCGTGACCATTACGGCTTTCCAAGACAACACCTTTGAGTTCACCGTCAAATCCCCCTCAGTCACGTGGTACCTGAAGAAGGCGGCTGGCATCGAAAGCGGCAGCAGCCGGCCCGGTCACGTGAGCGCCTCTACGATCACCCTGAAACACGTGTACGAGATTGCTAAGATAAAGCAGAGCGATCCTTACTGTCAGTACATGTCGCTGGAAGCGATTTCTAGGTCGATTATCGGGACAGCGAATTCCATGGGGATTAAAGTTCAGAAGGAGCTTGATTGATTTTCGACATGTGTTTCCAGTTAATTGGTGGTTGAAATGACTGTGGGATTCGCGTTATTTAGTTTTGCTTCTTTTTTCTGAATTTGACCGATTTTTTTGAATGATTAAGAAGCTTGTTGGGATTTCAAACTTTGTTTCGAATTTTGCTAAACTGGGTGAAAAAAATTTGAACTTTACTAGTTTTTTTTTGGGTGTGTTTGTGTGTTTCTTGCAGCGTGGAGGTTGTGGTGGTTGTTTCTTTGTATAGGTTTTGCATCCAAACGACAAAGATATTGAAAGGAAGAAAAAACATAATTGCTCGAATATTTTGGATTGATGATTTTTTTTTCTAAATACAGAGGTAATGATTTGCTCTGTGCTGTAATCTTGTTTTACTCTTTGAGTTGGTGGATCTTTGTCTTGTACCTGCATTCTGAGGTGGTGTTGGAAAAGGAATTCTTTGGGTTACAATTGGATGAGGCATATTCAAATATTATGGAGTATGGATCCTAAATCATGGATCATAGAAGTAGAAGACTGAACTTTGAACCTTTGTTTTATGATAGTTCGTGTTTGTTATTCTGAAAAATCTATTCTTCATCATCTCTAAGACCAGTCTTTGCACCCCACTCTCCATTTCTAAGACCTCTTTGTCTCCCGAATACGCTATTAAATAATGGGGATTTGGTTTTGTGGTCAGTTAGATTTTCGTCTTAGAATGTTTTAATTTGAGATTGGAAAAATTTATATCCCTTAGTTTATTTGTTCGTCGAGGTTAACTTAATCTAATTCCAATGTGATATTTTTTACAAATGTCTGAAGTTGTTTACTTAACTGTGCTGGATTTAAAATCCTTGTGAGCTACTTAATAATCGAGTGTAATGTTGCTTCTACTTGTATCAAACTAGTTCAGGTAGTTTGGTTGGTTATAAGAATTGTACTGATGTGCTGTGCGGTAGTGTACACTGGTTTTTGAAATCTGAATCTCTCCATGATCCGAGTCATTTATTACCACCGAAGCCGCGCAACAGATGAATCCTTGTTGATTTAAGATTTCTATGGCTCTGCAAATTTTTGGGTTTGAATTTTTGGAGGTTTCGGCTTTTTTGCGAAAATCTTTCAAGTGTACGGATTGTGACCAGGCTTAGGGTGCTCATTAGTTTTCGAGTTGATGAAATTATTTGATCATTGTTTTTAATGAATGCTTCCGATGATAAATTTGTCATTCCCGGTGGCATGTTCCGAATTGGTAAGTTGTAGCAAAAACAAACAAAATATTTATCCCCCTATTGATTGTAAGATAAAAATTTAAAAAGAAAGAAAATTGTAGAAATGATTTGTTTAGCTCTTCACTCGGGGTTTTGCTCGTCATATTTTCCTTGTTATGGAAGAATTTAAGCTCTTACAAAAAATGATTTAATAAGAGATTTTCTTGGATCCAGCCATCTCGTGCAACACAACAGAATGGGGGTGAAAGGGACCGAATCTTAGGGCACGCGGACTGAAAAGAATTTCTTAAACCAATCCGAGATTGCAAAACTCTTTAAGAAATAAATGTAGTAGCACAAGTGAATGAACACCTCACATACCAACAAACAGAAGTCCATCATAATGTTACACAAATTTTACAATCAAACAAGTTCATAATAATGAATAATAATAATAATACTATACTATTATCAACACACGAAAAAAATATCCGAGGAAAAAAGAAACCAAGTGGTAAAAACATAAAAGGAAAAATCGCGACAACTGGAAGAAGCAAATTGCCTAATCTGAAACATAATCCTAAGAAACAAGCTCTAGAGGGAAAAAGAAAAAAATGTGCCCACAAAAAAGAATGACAAAATTGCAACACTAGAATGCTTTCCAACTATCTGAATCTTTCTTCGGAGTTCGACCCTCAAGAGATGTCCTAAAAGGCTCGTTAGACCCGAACGGATCTGCAGCATCGTCAAACGAAGGGAAACCATGACTATAATCAGAGTCCCGAGTACTATGCATGGAATCAAATCTAGTAAACGTGTCTCTTGGAGGAAACGAGCCAAAGTTATAATCAGAATCTGCCGTGCTCTGGAATGAGTCAAATCTTGCGAAGGAGGATTCTTGGGGTGGAAAGTATCCTTGATCAACTTCAGAATCTCTAGTGCTTCGCATTGAATCAAATCTCGTCAAAGACTCACGAGAACCAAAAGGACCACTGTCACTCATGTTGAAAGAATCGAATCTTGAGAAACTGTTGAACGAATATGGCTCTTCAGAACCTTCGTTGAACCCTTTAGGAGAAGTGTTAAAATTGTACATTGGTGTGCCAGGAACTGAATCTGCAAATAGACTATTCCTGGAAAACATGTTATTCCCGTGCGGAGAGCTTGCAGAATAATAGAGTGGTGTGCTCGGAACTGAATCAAAAAATGGACCCTGCTTTGGAGTGTCCATGCCTGTAGATCCAGTTCTAACTGGATCTAATATGCTAGCAGAGTTATAGAGCGGAGTGCTAGGAACAGAATCAAAAAATGGACCCTGCGTTGGAGTTGAGTCAATGGTTCTAGATCCAGTTCTTATTGGGTTTAATGCCCAGTCATCAGGACCAAATAAAGAACTTTCACTACGTCTCTCAAGGTCAGAATCCTGGATTGAACAGCATGGAGGCAAAGTTGAGGCAGCAGCAAGATTCGAATAAGGGAACTATTATAGAAAGACCAACTGGAAATCAAAGCACTTTTCAATTAAATAAATACCTTAGGAGTGCCAGGATTGAAATCCCATGCCGCAACAGTATCATAATGGGAATCAATAGAACCCCAACCTGGCTCATCAAAACCTTTCTCCCCAGAAAGTACAGATTCAGCTCTACCATATCCACTGCAATTATAGATCAAATGACCACAAATGTTTTTAGCAGATCAAAACAACTTTTGGACCGAAGTTCAGCTCTAGAAGGTTACTCAAAGCATTCAAGTAGAAATACGTATAAAGTTAACATATCTGTGTAAAACAAGGAAAAACATCATTAGTTACCCACTAACCCTGGGGTGTCAAATCCATATGGTGAGCCATTTATATTGACATCCTTCATTAGTTTCAGTTCTGGTAATTTATATGATGGGCTATCAAATGCACTTCCTGCTGGACTGTCTGGTGGACTTCTTACTGTTTGCTCCAAGTTTTGATTGTATGGCCTCTCATTCTGAGGTAATCTGTCCCCAGAACCAGGCATGTCTGATTTTTTATTGTCTTCAGATGGTGACTTTGCAGAACCACTGTTATCCAATGGAGTAACTTTCTCTCTAATCAATGCAGATTTTGGTTTTGGAGGTGCAATCACATTTTCAATTTCAAGCGTAAGCTCTTTGACATATTGGAATCCTGTATTAAAAAAAAAGAGGATTATGTGAAAAACGATTAAATGCCGAACTGCCACAAATATGTTTTACATGAAAATAAAACTATACAGTGGACCACAAGAGTACCTTCATCTTCAAACTTATCCCAAACTTCATCCCAATCAGCAGCTGTTCCTTCAATGCCAGGTTGCCAACCTGTAAAAGAAATTCATCCGAGATAATAATCATTAAGTCAGAATCCATCGATAGCATCGCTCAAAAGATATAGATCATTTCAATGGAATATACCGTCTTTTGACTCCTTAATATTTTTATTTAGGATATCATCAATAACCAGATATATAGGAAAAGTGTAAAGGATCTAATACATCACAATTTTAGCAACTAAGATCAATGAGACGTGAAAAATGGCACCCCTATTATTTCAATTATAACCGATGGTGGAAAAATCAGATAGCATCAAGACCTGCTCTTAACAAGACATACCAAATGGAAGCTCAACGAGTGAGGTTGGTTTTCCACGTAACCCATAAGTTTTGCACCGTTCATTCAACGCTTTTACCAGTTCCTCAAGGTCTGACTGGATTTGATTTGTGCGTTCCTGTGGCTACCAATTTCAGGCTCAGAAAATCTATTCTCATCTTGATGACATGAAACTAATAGAAGGAACAACATACCTGAATACCATCGGCATTATCTTGTTCCAATTTGACAATTGTTCGGTATAGTTCCATTTTTTTATCCTAAAAACAGAGTCATCAAACCGAAACCATTAAACATTCCAAATGCATGGAAAGCTTGCAAGACACAAAGGGACAAAAATACCTGAATATCACGAAATGTAGCTTCTTGAATGGTTAATTTAGATGCCACATCACCAACCTTCTTGTACTTCTCTTCATATTTCATTGCTAATGAGTCAGCCTAGATAAAGGTTCAGTTAAATGAGTCCAACAAATATCAGTCATCAGTGGAAAAGCACCTCGTCTTTAAAAGCAATACCTCTTTTTTGTCAGCTACAACTTTCTCGGTGATCTCATTCAAACGATTGTCGCATCGGCTTTTGTATAGTATCTAGCAGAAAATGGCAGTATTAAAAAGTGCCACATATGATGCATTCTCAGTTGAGCTTTTTCATTTTCCCAAAGCATGCTGCTTCAGAGATAAAAGTCACATCCTAGGAAAGAATTTTGGCTTGAAAACATGATTAAGATAATATGATATATCTTATTTTTGGGGCTCAAAATCAAGACAGGAATTAATGAACTAGTAGATCTGACCAAGGTCATCAGAAGATTCAATAGTGGCTCCCTAGATCAGATTGTGCCAACATTATCATTGTGCAACTGACATTAAGAAAACTCACAAGTTCTTGCATCTTGGTTTGATAAAACTGAATTTTCAGTTTAGCTTCTAAAATATCCTTTTCCAAATCTGCTACCTGCATTAAAAACGAAGAATAAGAGAAGGAGAATAAGAGAAGGTTCACGGAGACATGAAGCGAATGATTTTTATTTCATTTTCTTTTCTTTCTAACTAGTATAGAGATAAGCCCAAACTGTAGGGATACGTAATCCTCATGGAAAAATGAGAGCTCTCACTAAACCAGAGATAAACAACACCTTCTGCATATTTCATCATCAGTTTAACAACAGACATTTAACTTAAATGGAATTCATGGAATACACAAATAAGAATAAACAATTAATTCAACTCAACTCAACTCAACATCCATAATAACACAAACACTGAAGGAAGCAGGTCCAGAACAGGGTAAACAAGGTGGTTGTCCAAATTGCACTTTACAGTTTTTCACCATGACGAGGCTATAGTCCTAAGTCAGCATCATGGTTATCCAGTACAAAGAGTGGGAAAACCTTAGCATTGGCATCAAAATGAATTTTTTCTATCATTTGAGTCCGGATGGCACCTTGATGCTTTACAAGAATATAAACAAAACAAAAGCACAAACAAATAGATGAAGCTATACGCCTCCAAAACTTAACGGCTTAACCTTAAAAATCTTGACAATCCTCGATGTTGACGTCCAATAATAATGGTCAAAGGAAGATCGACATGTAAGTGAATAGAAAGTAAAACCACAATAGGGTTTCTGAAAGTAGATAATGAACTCGCTTTGCATTACTCTAATGAGAATCAGCCACACTGGGTAACCTAAGAAATGTGCAAACTAGAAATCTAAAACAGCAGCAAAAAATTCAATAATCAACTGTAAGATCATAAAAAAAACTTCAGATTAACCTATTCTTCTCTCAGGTTGTAGATCACTTGGGTCTGATGGGACACATAAATGCAACTAGTCGAAAGAAACTAATGCCTCGGATAGGAACCAGATGGATTAGATAATCTAATTCGTAACTCAAGAATTAGCACCAAAGCATTCTACACTCTAGCATTACAAGAACCTTAAGGTCATGATAGATGTGAAATATACATAATTCAAGCCTAAAATCATGGAACAACGTATAGAAAGAACAATCATTCTTACTACAAAATATCATTCTTACTACAAAATAATCTAACACTGCACGTGAAACATGTCACAGTGGAGTTGATTTTTGAACGGCGCTGGTTTGATTCCTCTGATTTTCTTAGTTTACTCTGAAAAGTGAATTCCATTTAGTAAACAGCTACATTATTCACAATTGTGATACCAGAACTTGAAAAAGGCTCTACGAGTGCATTTGGATTGATATTTGATGGATTTGATTTGGAAGGAGTAATCTCAAATTGATCAATCCAAACACAAACTAAGGTCAAACACTTGAAATCAGTTATTGCCGTCAACTCAAAGAGAAAAGATTTGCAATCCAAACTCAATGAGACCACACGAAATGAAAATACATCTCCAAGAGGACAAATACTATAAGTTAATAATATCGATCTACTTCTGGAACGTTAGCAGAACTCACCAAGGAAAAGGCAAAGACGTGATGAGAACATATCCGCGAATAAGTATCATACATTATTATTTTGACCAGCATATCCTATCCCAATCCGAGGAAAAGAAAAGCAAGATGAAAACACAACCACTATGACCACCGTCATATACTCGTAATATAGACTAATACGCATAGCATTTGTTTGATAAATTCAAAATTTCACTTTGTCAAATTCAAAATTTCACTATGTTTCAAAGCTAACTGAAGTATCCGTTCTCAAAATGTTTTATGTGTATTAGTAAACGATGCATTTTGGCAGGTAGTAAACCGCAAACAGTCATAGATCATCAAAAGGTTCTCTAGATGTACACTCATCGCATAACCTAGAACACCATATCTAGATTCTAGATACACCTAGAGTCACAGAATCCTAAACTTGTAGAATCGAAGAATAAAATCATGGTCATAATTGATACTCGGTAGCTAAAGGAGGAAGGACAATGGGACGGAGAAGGAGAAAGCAGCGTAGAATATCTGGAAAAAGTAAGAATCACCTGTTTCTCTGCATTTTTTGCCTCCTCAAACTTTTTATTCAGGGACTCCTGTTCCTCTGTGCTAAGTTGGTCTACAAGATGCTTCTCTAGAGCAGGAACTTTGGGCTTTTGTTGGACTGTTGCCTCAGGCTGGGGAACAGGAACTGGACGAGGAGGCCTGCCTCCACCAACAGAAGAAATTGGCCTTGCATTCTTAGTCCCTAGAGGTTGTTGTAAGCCTGATTACAGACGACAATATATGAGGGGTTGCAAATAAGAATCACAATTAAAAGCCAAAGATTTGACATGTAAAACATAAACCAGTAGTTGGTCTCCAAGATGTATTGCCATATGGCACAGCAGGTTGAGTGGAGGCAGATGATGTCTCATCAAACATAACATTGTTGGGAAGCGCTGCTGGAATAGGGCGCCCTTCCCTATATCGTTCCATCAAATAGAGAGCAATGCAGAATTCCCTCAAAGAAAGCATGCTGTCATTGTCTTGATCAGACAAGTCCCAGACCTGCTTTAAGACCTCTATTAAAACAAATAAAACAACAAAAGTAAGACAAGGAAAACGTGCATCAATTAACAAAACAGAACGTTTCTTAAAAATATCCAGAAAATGTGAAGAATCAGGAATGCACTTAGCCTCATTGCTACCAGTGTTACAATTTAAATTCAGGCTTTCTAAATTTGAAATAAGATATCCTTATATTGACATAAAAAAGAAGTAAATAACAGATTGAAAAGGATAGGACGAACATATGGTAAATTTTAAAAATTCATTATATTTGCAATATTTGTCTCTGGATTCTTCTCCATTTTAATAGAAGGCTTCAGGAGTAAAATGATTACGAAATCTAATTCACATTTATTTGGATCTTAGGCAGTAAAAACCATCATATTTGGAGAAGGAATAAAGAAGTCAATTCATCTCATTACAAACCCGTTATTACTGTTACTGGTTTCACAATCTTGAACAACCAATTTGTCTACAATGTTAAATTGTACTAGAATTCTGTTCACCTCCTTTTTTTGAAGCTTTCGGCATGGTTAAATAAACTACAGCAGCCAGTAAAAATCAAAAGCTCTTCTACTTCATGAATCAATGAATTAATTGCAGTAAAACTTAAACAATAGCTTCACGGGAAAAATTAGTTAATATCATAAGAAAGCTCAAATTAAAATATAACATCCTAACCAAAAATATAAGCCACCAAAGTAGCAGGTAAAGCAGGCCAATTCTACTCATTACACATTTGTCACCTTGCCCAGAAATAATCTCAGATGCACGAATCTAATATAATTTTTCAAACCATAAATATTTCATTAAATCAAAGATACTTTATCCAAACATAAATCAAATTATAACAACACTTCAAAATCAATTTTACCAAAAATCAAACGCAACTTCATATTGAGAAGAATATATTATACCCATTCAACATCGACAGTTGACTTCACATTATGAGGAAACAAGTACATGAAAAAGGCATATACCAGTCCAAAATCTAAACCAGAAAAAAGATTAATCCAAATCTTAGGACTTAGATGAAGTACAGCATACCTCGTGGTAGCCTCCAACTCAAGAATAAGTTACGAGCCTGTTCACCAGTAATTTTCCCATCTCTGTCGGTGTCAACCTGCACAAATACCTTGCTGTACTTTTGAACATCAGACGAAGTAATTTTAGGCCATGGGGGCTGAGGTTGAACAGAGAGAAGATTTCCAGCAGGAACAGGAGATACAGGGGGTTTTTTAGCTGATATTTGTTGATTTGCTTTCCCTGTGGACTCGAATTGTTGAGCTTGAATAGCTGGATGCTGAGAAACAACAGTTGGCTTAGCAGGTAGAGTTCCAGCTGACGAGCCAGGTATGCTGCCAGCAGAATATGCAATTGCTGAGGAGTTCTGCTTTGGTTCAGAAGGTGTCACTGAGAACACATCCCCAAAAACTGAGTCCGGAGAAAAGCCGTTTCCAGAAGCTTTATGTGGTTTTGAGTCTTCCTTTCCAACCTGGGAGCCCAAGAAAACAGTATCATTTGGCTTGGATGAAGAAGACTGCACCAACCCAGTTATTTCTGATGGTTTTGATTGTGCCGTAGACGGGGACGTAGGTCCAAATCCACCCTCTGTTGTGGAAGAACTTAGGCTCCTGTTGGAGACTTGAGAGGAAATTCCAGCAGAGTAAGCATTAGTACTACCAGAAAATGAATCAGAGGAGCTAGGGCGATGCGGAACAGAAATAGAACCTGCCCCAGTCAATCCTTGGCTTGAAATACCTGGTTGAGACTGGAAGCCATAACTAGGAGCTGGGGGCTGAGGTGGTCTCACAAATTGGTTTTGATGAGATTGAAATCCATGTGGACCACTCACACCAACACCTTGATTAGAGATTGGAGTGGCACTCAACTGTGAAGGAGGTGCACCACCTGTCAAATTCAACTGAGGACTAGACGTAGCTGCAAGATTTATCTCCGGAGCAGGGATTTTAGCTGAAGCTGGACCATATAAAGCAGCTTTCACAATATCTGGAGTCAAATCTCGCTTACTTTGTGCCACCGTAACAAGTTTCAAAGCATTATAAAATTCTGAGCGACCTAGGAAACCAGTTCTGTTTTGATCAGCATACGTCCATACCTGCACAATACCCCACTGAAGTCATTTTCCAGGGCAAACTACAGAAAGTAAATTCAAAAGGAAGACAAGCAGAGAACCACAAGTAAATTTAAGAGGAACTTACAGTCGATTGACCCACGTGTGTTTTGTTTTTAAAAATAGCCCTCCCCTTTATATATAGGGCTATTCTTAAAACAAAACACACAGTACGGTCTTTCAAAAAACTGCCCCAAAATTTAATGAATCTAGGTCTAAATATTTCATTACCACGATTATGTTGAAGTAATAATAACTCCACCACTCAAAAACATCAGTCAAATCCCTGACTCCTTGTTGTATCCATGCAGGCATTCACCCTCAATCACAATTCATATGTTGCAGGATCACCAAATAATCTATAGTAAATATATTTGCAAGAGCAAAAACCATTTCTCATTCAGTTGAACTATTGTAAGGTCAGATAAGAAAAATATGTTAGGCAGCTGGCATCACATCAGAGAGCAAGGAATAGCTGTGGCAGTAAACCCCAACCAAGGATCTGGAAGAATTCTCTGGAAAAACCAGTACCACATAGTGGAAGAAAATAAGCAGTGCCCCTTCAAAGCATAAATTTGTGAGTTGAAATCTCTCACTGTCCCCAGGCGTTATGGACAAATTATATAGCCCAAAGTTTGAGAATTATTTGACAACTTCAACTCACATGAAAATATAGAGGATATTAGCTTTCTGTAGGAAGAGAGGGAAAGTACATGGTTCCTTCCCCTGATCCCAATTAGAAGTCTGTGCTTTACCCCTAGTCAATTACCCTTTCACTACCTTCGACATTGTGTATATTCCTTTTACATAACTTTTACTATTACAAATATTAACCTCCAAATCCTGACTATTACCCTTATCTGTACAACTCCTCACAGGCCTAGGGTGATAAATAGAAATAGATACAAATGTGGGCAGATGGACAGTTAAACAAAAAACAGAAGCAGAGAGGCGCGATTCTCCAAAATCGATTTGTCCAACTTGGGAATCTAACACAGGTGGATGGTTGAAGTAAAGCAATATAAAGGAAACAGGCCCAGTCAAAATGAAACCATCATACCCAGAGATATACATTTTGAGCTGACATGTAACAATTTGAATACATGATTTGATCACAAGAGTTGGCCCGCGTTGCATGTAAAAAGGCAAGGCCAACCGACCTTTTCTACAGGCCTTGCTTTTCAAATTTGAATAAACCACAGCTTTCACAGAGGATAGTTTACTGGCCCATCTACCTCAAATGGTAAATACAATTTCAGAAAATAGTTCCTCAAAACTAGCAAGTGATGTAAATGAAGATCAGTATCGTGGTTAGCAAAATTCAGAATGCCGTAAGTCAGAGTGAATTTAATTTAATTATGAAAGTAACAAGTACCAAGTAAAGAGCGAACACTGAGATCAGAATCAATGAGACGTCAGGACTGTGAGAGATTATTTTAGAGAAATAAATGGTAAATGAATGAATGGACCTGGGCGAGAACTCGTTGGGGTAGATTGGATGCTTTGAAGAAGGCAACAGCCTCGTTTCCGCTAATCCGACCATCTCGATCCGTGTCCGCCACCTGAAAGTATGCCTCGAATTTTTCCATGATTGCACAGCGTATCTGCGAAATCTCAATTTCTTGTTCCCCCGAGCAGTAATTCTCCAAGTGGCTTAGTGAAATTGAGAGGAATTACAAGAACCCTAACATAAATTTCAAAAAAGCGAATACGATAAAAATTCAAAACCACCCAGATTGCACCATTTACATACGGTCACATTTCAGGGAGCGCAGTGAATCCGATTTGAACTGTAAGATTTTAGCAGCAAGTCGGGTAATGAATTGGCAGATCGGAGGATTCAAAGGCAAAGTGAGTCGATTCGTGCTTTCGGACGATGACTTCAGAGCCGTGTGGGCGGTTTGAGGTTTCAATGTTCGTGTTTGAAGCACAGGTCAGCACTGTGTGTCGGCGTTATTATTGGTGGGTGTAATAGTACAGCGTAATTTACTATTATTATTATTATTATTATTTTGTTATTTTTATTCTTTTTTCATATCAATAATTAATTAATAATAATATTTACTTTATTCTTTTGCATTTTAATACGCATTGTTTATTATATATTTCGAAAATTCTACCTATTTGCTTCATTTATCAAATTTAATTATTTAATATATGATTCCTATTGTCCATCAGATATATAAACGCCAAAAATAATATTATACTGTAATTATCAAACTAAATACTATCTTTCTTTTTTTACTATTATTTTATTGAGTAAGTCTCTTGTGAGATCAAATGAATCTTTATCTGTGAAACGGGTCAACCCTACCGATATTCACAATAAAAAGTAATATTATTAGCATAAAAAGTAATATTTTTCATGAATGACCTAAATAAGATATCTGTCTCACAAAATACGACCCGTGAGAACTGTCTCAGCACAAATTTTTGCCTATTTTATTTCAATTTTTTAACTATATTAATATTTATTGATAAACATAATAATTTATTTCAACACTTTTCTCATTCATGAGTAAAAAAAATTCCCAATTAATTTGATTGTAAAATTGGATTGAATTGAAAATCTTTGGAGTTTATATCAGTATATAATTGACTTGAGTAGGTCTCTTGTGAGACGGTCTCACGAATCATTATCTATGATACGGGTCAAACCTATCGATATTCACAATAAAAAATAATAGTCTTAGCATAAAAAGTAATATTTTTTCATGGATGACCCAAATAAGATATCTGTATCACAAAATACGACCCGTGAGACCGTCTCACACAAGTTTTTGTCAATTGACTTTCATATTGGCAAATATAATGATCAAAATATTTTATTTGTGAAATCGTATCTACAAATATAATGATCAGAATATGATGTCTAAAATATTGTACTATTTTAAAATATTTAGATTGCACGTTAACCGTAGCTATATGGTTTTTTTAATTATTGATAAAAATTTATTTATAAAAATATCATGGATCATAAAATCGAACCGTGAGACAATATCACGATAATTTTGTGAACGTTACGTTAGTGAAAAAAACAAGCTATAGAAGTAGTTAAGTTGTGTGCATATGATAATTAGTTTAAAAGAATTTAAGCATTGTGTGAATAAATTAAAAGCAAGAGCAAAAGGTGGAGAGAGTATCGTTTGGAAGGCCACCTTTCACCTAAATTATTATATTATATTATTACTAAATATATCTGATGACAATTAATCGAACAGAAAACGCATTTAACGCGATAATTGTTATTCTTTTTAGCTCGCTCCTCCATTCCCACTTTTCCTCCCGATCTTCGTCTACAAGCCCGACCAAATTTAGGCATATTATATTTGATTTTTGGATTGGCGATCAATCATCGAATCTGTAGATAGGGGATTTGTGATTTGCATTAGCTGCGATCATGTCAGGTTGCTCCTCGTCGTCTTCAGGATCGGAAGAAGAGGATGAAGAGATCGATTCGTACAGAAAAGGTGGGTATCATGCGGTGAGAATCGGCGATTCATTCGCTGGTGGCCGATATCTCGCCCAGAAGAAACTTGGATGGGGTCAGTTTTCAACCGTTTGGCTCGCCTACGATACTCAGTCGTCCGTGAGTGCTTCTTTTTAAGTTGCCGCGTTTTGGTTCCTGTTTTATTAAGCTTGTTGATTGTATGTCATCTTGCTTTTGAGTTTTTTTTCCCTTCCCGAGTGATGCAGCTCAAATTCCTCTTTTGTTTATGGTTTGATTTTTGTTAGATTAGCTTGGCCTATTAACTTGGCGTTCGATGTCAGATCGAATCTTGTTCTGGGTGGTATTGGTGCCAGTGATACGTATCTTGTGAAGAATATTTTATTATAGAACGTGTACGCGGTAAAAAGTTGACTCTGTAACATATTTGATGAGGTGGTGATTTTAGTTACTTCTGAGGAGGAGATGTAGCCACCTTCGAAGCATCTGGTTATTTAAGTTTTTACCATGAATGCAGTTGAAACCGTGTTATTTGGTGCCCCCTACTTGATCAATTGGGCACTTACTAACTTAATTGCAACTTGTCATTTATTTGTCATGTTTTGAGCCATGCCTGCAAGCAACTTAAGGAAGTAATATAAAGCCTCAATTTTTTATTTTTTTTTGTAAAATTTTTCTTCATAAAATTAAATAGTACTAATTGAAGCATTGATTTTAATTTATAGTACAAAAATGTATCCCACATTGGTTCTGCAAACAATCATGGAGTAGCTAAGAAGTTCGAGGCCTTAAGGAATGACCTAGAAAAAATCTATCATCGGATCAATGTTGGTAATATGGTAATGTTTATACTACAAGCTGGATCTAGGTATATGCACTGAATGTTGAAAGGTTAATTAAGACCTTAAAAGTGGGCTACGTCGAATCTTCAAGGATAGGGTAATGAAAGCAATTGCAAATAAGCTTGAAGTCTCTCCTATTTAGGATGGCTAACCTTTTGAATCTGGTTCTCCTCTTAGACTTATAGTCTGATTTATAACCAAGGACATGTGTCTTACTAAAGAAGTTTGAGATCTGTCGAGATTTGTTGTGGCTTAGACATGGATATGGTGAACAGCTTCTTAACTATAAGGATATTTGTCACTTGTGGATCGGCTTAACATAATTTGTCATTCTTTTGTATGCTTTACAGTTCCAGTGGCGTGTTTGAATGGTTGATGTAACGGCTTTGTGAACTTTCTAAAATTTTGTTTGTTTAATTTCTTATAGAAATATGTTGCATTGAAGATACAGAAAAGTGCACCACAATTTGGTCAAGCTGCTCTTCACGAAATTGAAGTCCTTTCTGCTATTGCTGCTGGTGATGGCGTAGATACTAAGTGTGTCGTCAACTTGGTGGACCACTTCAAGCATGCAGGCCCAAATGGCCAGCATTTATGTATGGTCCTGGAATTTCTTGGCGATAGTTTATTGCGTCTCATCAAGTATAACCGCTATAAAGGTCTTGAATTCAATAAAGTGAGGGAGATATGCAAGTGCATTTTGACTTCTCTTGATTATTTGCATAGAGAACTTGGAATTATACACACAGACTTAAAGCCTGAAAACATTCTTTTATATTCAACCATTAATCCTTCTAAAGATCCAATTAGGTCAGGAATGACTCCAATTCTTGAAAGGCCAGAGGGTAATCCCAATGGGGGAGTAACCATAAATACTATTGAGAAAAAACTAAAACGAAGGGCGAGAAGAGCAGTTGCAAGGATATCAGAGAGGCGAGCTTCCATGGGAGGAGTAGGAGTGATGCCAAAACCTGCTAGAAGCTTAGATGGGATTGACTTAAGATGTAAGGTTGTGGATTTTGGAAATGCTTGTTGGGCTGATAAGCCAATTGCTGAAGAAATCCAAACTAGGCAATACAGAGCTCCAGAAGTCGTACTTCAATCTGGTTATTCTTTTTCTGCTGATATGTGGTCTTTTGCTTGCATTGCTTTTGAACTTGCCACGGGTGAGATGATGTTTACTCCCAAGACTGGACAAGGCTTCAGTGAGGATGAGGTACCGCATTTAGATATGATTTGATTCTAAATTGCTATCGCGTGAATGAGATGTCAATAGCAAGAAACCCATATAGTTTGTGTTGCTCACGAAGTTAGTAGATGTTATATTTCTCTTTCTGAGATAATTAAAGACTTTTAAGTTTTGGTGGACAAATTGTTCAACTGCATCTAGAACTCTTGATTTATTTGTAATTTTTGCTGTAAATGCTTCAAATTTAACTCTTGAACTTGCAGGTATAAATATGTCATTTTGTTGCCGTTTACTTGGCTAGGTTTTAGTGTCCCAGTACCTTACTTTGGGGAATAAAACTGAACACAGCCTTCAAATCCTCACTGTCTTACGCATTTCGCGATCTTTCATCCTCAAGCCTCCGAAAAATTTGTTGATGAGCTAATATTACATCAACTTTTATAAACTGGAATGACTACGAGTGATTGCACTCGATTTCTTGTATTACACTGATGTGTGATGTTGCAGGATCACCTCGCATTAATGATGGAGCTCCTTGGGAAGATGCCGCGAAAGGTACATGCATATTTTTCTCTATACAGGTATAAACTATGTTTGCTACAAATGTTGCTCAGTCTGGATTCCTACTTCTTAAACTTTAGATTGCCACATGTGGAGCACGGTCCAAAGATTACTTTGACAGATATGGCGATCTGAAGAGGATCAGAAGGCTAAAATACTTGACGCTTGATCGACTACTTGTTGAAAAATTTAAATTTTCTGGCGACGATGCTCGTGAATTTGCTGATTTTCTCTGCCCCATTCTCGATTTTGAGCCTGAGAAGCGACCAACCGCAAAGCAATGTCTGCAGCACCCGTGGCTCAATATCAACAGGCAGAAGAACGATGAGGCGAAGAGTGGATCTAGAGTTGAAAAGCTTAATATTTGAACGACCAACCTCCTAATTAAATTCGCTAGCGATGTCGTAGAAAGACGGTTTGCCACGTGTATGTGTTTCTTATTGTTTATTTTTGGTTGTTGCCAACAAATCTTGATTGTATTTGATTTATTTACTAGCTACGGTGTAATATAGCATATGATTTGCACGAGGAAAAGGATTCCACGTTAAAGAACAGACCGAGAAACTGATTTTCAGTTGTCCGAATGTGATACAAGATTTGGTTTTGCGCTTTTAAAACGGGAGAATATGATAGATTAAAGCATATATCAAGGACAAAGAAGACAGTTGTCCTTTTTCTAAAGTCTAAATTTGACCCAACTTTTGCAAGGACCCACCCCCACCCTCGATTTTCTGTATCCAAAGTTAGTGTCGCGAAGCCCAATCGCAAATTTGGTCTCACTTCAAAGTTTTAAATGCGTTTATACACTCTAAATGATTTAATAATTCAATTGACACAAGCAACCAGTGAATTTAAATAAATCACTTTGATAAAAAAATAAAATAAAATGCTAGCATAGAGAATAAATTCAATGAAACTCGATAGTCTAATTTATATTCATTTCCTACCTGATTTTCCAACGTTAACCATAGTTACATTTACAAAATAAAATAAAATAATTTATATTTTAATAAATAAAAAATTCAAAAAAATTTAATTGTACAGTTTTATCTTTTCATATATGTATGTGCAGTTGTTAATTGATCGATTCACTTCCTTTCTTTTTTTAATAAAATTACTTTAATTAAATAAGATAAAAAGATAGTACAAGTACAAATCCAATGAATATTCTCAGGAAAATTCACACGAGCAGACTCTACAGCTGGTCAATATGTTCTACAATCAGCTACCACAATAATCACACTAGAAATACAACGAAAGATTAAAATATTGATCTTCTTGATGATAGCTCCCACATCCGGCTTTTCACTCACGAATGTTGCCCTATTCCTTGCATTCCAAATATGATAAATCGTACCTGCTAGTGCCAAAACTCTCATCCTATTGAGGATCGAGTTACCACGGTAGACTCCTCGGAAGGCTATTAGTGCAATGTTCGCCGATCCCATACACTTCCTCATGCCCAGCCATTCACGGACATCATCCCAAATACTCTTCGACATGCTTCACCTGAAATAAATATGAGCACAATATTCTATCGTAGCAGAGCATAGGCTGTCCTTCTTCAAGTGTATTTTCCAAAGAGTTTACAAAATAAAGCCTCATTCCAAGCACGAAGGTTTTTCAATCCCCATCCCCCATCTTCAATCGGTCTACATAGTGTTTTCCACGCTATAGGAGGACGTTTGGAAGGCCACGCAAACTTCCTACAAAAGACATAGATAGCATCCAAAATGTTAAGAGGGGATAGGGAGAATAGATAACCAAAAACATTCCACACCCTGCACCACCGATCTGATTAGCTCAAGTTTCCCTGCATACGAAAGTGAGTGTCGAGGCCATGAATTAAGTTTAGCCGCAACTGCATCCACCAGAAGTCCATAATCCGTTGTTTTAAGTTTTCTCGATCCCAGTGGAATCCCCAAGTAGCGGAATTGGACTTCCCCTTGACTGCAACCTATAATCTGTAAAATCTCGTTTTGCACAACCAAATTCACACTTGCCATATAAACACATGATTTCAACAGATTAATTCTCAAGCCATCCATATTCCCAAAATCATTCAAACATTTCATAATCATAGAAACACTGTGTGTATCACCTCAGGATAATAATAACAATTCATCCGCATAAGCAAGGTGTGTGATATGTAAATTTCTACACTTTGGGTGGAACTCGAAAGAAGTGGATCTCGCCATACGCTTAAAGACAAAGAGTGAATAAGAATGGGGACAGTGGACCCCCTTGTCGGAGGCCTCTCTTACCATCAAAGTGGCCATGGTATTGGCCATTAATGGAAATAGAGTACGAGGTCGTGGACATACATTCCATGATCCAAACAATGAATTTGGCAGGAAAATTCAGCAATGTGAGTGCCTCAAGCATAAAGTCCCAGTCCACTGTGTCATATGCTTTCTAAATATCCACCTTGAGTGTGCATCTCGGAGACCCTCTTTTTCTGGAGTACTTTCTAAGCAGTTCTTGAGATAGATGGATATTATCAACAATAGAACGTCCCTTAATAAAAAGTGCATGTGCCTCATCCATTAACCCTCCAATAACTTGTCTCATCCTCTCTGCTAGGATTTTAGAAATGATTTTATAGAAGATCGTACAATATAAGATTGGTCGAAAATCATTAACTGTGGAAGCATCCACAGTCTTCGGTACTACTGCAATAATCGTATGATTACATTGCTTCAACAGACAACCACTATCAAAGAATTCTTGTACAATTTGGAAACGTCATGACCCACTGTATTCCACATTGATTTAAAGAATAAAGAGCCAAACCCATCTGAACCTGGAGTTTTATCGTTATCAATGTCAAAGAGAGCTGCATGAACTTCATCCATGGTGACTGGATTGATGAGGAAATTCCAGTCATCTACCGAGACAAAAGAACCATGACTCAAAATTTCCCGTCACCCACATGCTGAGGGGTTCGAAAAGACTTGGGGAAGTCGATTCCTGGCGCCGGAGGACGTAGCTTTTGATCCCAAGAAAGGGGTTCTGTACACTGGTTGTGAGGATGAATGGAGTTTGAATGGGTCGATGTGGAGAGATGGGTCAACACGGCGGGGAGGCCGGTGGGGATCTTTCATGGACTCCACGGTTGCAGATGCTGTGAAGGTGAGATTTTTCAATTTTATATGGGGACATGGGTAGTGAATTGGTATGTTAAAGACAATCATCTTGCCCATTCAACAGTTAAAAAACTAAAGGTTTTTGAGTTTCAAAATATAGGATAATAACACTGTGATCAGCAATGGCCAATCATGGCTACTAACTGAAGTACGAAGACTAGGAACACAAAACACCTCTCAACTAACTTAATGCCCTATTAAGGAATATGAACATGTTTATTTAGGTGTATAGTGATTCTTCTAAAAAGACTTGGGTTTAATCATTTCTGGCAATAAGTGAACGAATATGAAATAGTTAATGAAAAATCGATTCTTGTTTGTTTTGAGCCTTCATCCGATGGATCTAGTCATGATAGAACTATACTAAAGTAGATATATAAATAAATTATAGCTTAGTTGAGGTAGTGAAGAGTAACTCAACTAAAGATGATTCATTGCAAAAAAAAAAAAAAAAAAAGGTCCGGTACATCAAGCTCCTATAAAAGTTTTTTGGTGAATACATCAACTATTAATGTAGAATAAATATTAAGTGTTTTTGTTTACGAGACTCAAACTTCTATTAACACGTGAGTATAAATTAAGCGCCTCTCAATGCATGTAGTGTTTGGCTCTTTATGCGTTTTTAACCAACATTGCCCCGTGGATTTCGTCTCGTTTCTGTTTTCAAATTGATCAATTGTACTGGCAAATATACTATTCTAAGCAGTTAATAGTTTATGACGATATAAAAAAAATAGTAGCTGGCTAAGCATATTCTGATGGCAGAGACGAGGATTTATTTATAACTTGCCTGGCAGGGGATTTCATATTCTGTGGATCTGCTTGAAATACATCCTTTCATTCGAAAAGTTGTTGGATGGAGAGGTACGTAGGTAACCTGAAAATGGACCAAAACGGAAGGGTTAGAGCGGCCGATTCGATGGAAAGCCAACTGCACTGTATCAAGATTGTGGTGTCTCATCAGTGTCTAGTGCTATCAAAATCGTGGATCATTTGTATCGTGGATCTATATCATCTCCATATGTTCTACACCTCAATGTGGATCGATATCCCGCTATGACCGCGGTATGATCAAGCATCCTCATACAGAACTTGTATATCTCATGTAACTTCGTGGTGTTGAATTCAAGATCCAGGTCCTGGTTGAACAGATTAAAAGGTAAAAGAAGTCATATTTATTTGGTCTTTTCGATTTTGATGAAAGTAGAATCAAATTAAGCCAACCATGCTGAATTACAACTTTGTTGGATTGATCAGTTCGGTGAAATTGAAATGTTGGCAGTATGATCAAAATTCAAAAGGTGTGCTCTAATAATGCCATTTGTGAAGCCATTCTCTAACAGAAGTGATAACAGCTCAGACATCAATAGCTCGAAACAACTGTCTTCTGACATCTAGTCTAAATCACATTCAAAAACATCCTTTCTGACACAAAAAAGGTAAAAATGATCATCATCATCATGTAAATTTACTCCAGAGTTGTCGACGATCATCAAAAGAAACATTGTGCTTCCTTCAACAAGTAAAATCCATGTTGAGTTAAGTTACTTCAATTAATATATATCCGATTCGGGGTTCGGACAGACAGTACCATCACTTTTACTGCACTTGTAACATAACAAAAACAAAATCACGTCCAAAACCTCGGCCTATTTGAGATACTCAGTTGTTTCCAGCAGTTTGTTTTGCACCAACCGCAAAGAATTCGGTTATAACTTCAAGAGGCATCCCTTTTGTTTCGGGGACTTTAATGAACACGAAAAACCAAGCAATGGTGCAAACAACAGCGTAAATGCCAAAGACACCAGCAAGTCCAATGGAATTGAGCATGAGTGGGAGAGTATAAGTGACTATGATGTCCCCGATCCAAAATGTGAGAGCACATATTGCGATACAGAGTCCACGAACACGAGTGGGAAAAATTTCTGCACAGAGGATGTTAGGGATTGGTCCAAAGCCCATTACGAAGCAGCAGAAGTAAACTATCACGCTAACGGTTGAGATGATTGCGTGCACGACACTCCCCAGATCGATGACATTTCCAAGGACCAAGAAGATAAGTGACACCAATAGAACGGGTAAAGTTGAGAGTAGCAGCCACCTGGATTCAAGAAAAATTGTCTTTGTGTTATAGAAAACGTACCCAAGATGGTGTTGCTTAATTAATTGCAAGAGAGTATGATAATATATCTCTTGAATCAATAGGAAAGTATTCAAAATCATGGAACATAAATAGTGCAGATTACTATGGGCTAAATTACAGAGTTACGGCCCTCTTAGATTGACCAGTTACAGGATCGCCTCCCAAAATTTGGATAATTTTTGTCCTTAAAATGACATATATTGAGATTCAGTTAACCATATAGTACTTGCACCTCTTATAACATGAGAGGCGTTTGGAAGGGAGGGGTGCATCTGTTAGGACAGTTTTACCTTTATCTGTTAGGACTAGGAAAGAAAGATTCACGAGCTTGCAAAGTACTCCTGAAGAAATTAAGAAATTACATGTGTGGGAACCATCACAATGATTGGGGAGGAATCCATCCATCACCCCTTCGTACAAAATCTTGGATTTGCTCCTTTTGGAAGCGTTATCATTGCAAGGTTAATCGAAGCTTTGGGTGCGCACTACTTGTATTTATAGGTGGGGATCAGGAGATTATGCAAAAAAATTTGTGGATGTGTGTGTGTGTGTTGGGGTGGGGGGAGGGGGGGGGTTGCTCATGGAATATACTTGGAAGAGTATTTTTACCTTCTGCCAGCAATATCCATAAGTCTCATAGCAACACCAATGCTGGGAAGCATCAACAATGTTGTGAGAGCACTTATAAGAAGAGATGCAGAGTCCGAACGAATGCCCAAATTCGACAGGAGAACCCCCACTCCGGCTTGTTCCAGAATTTGAGGAAGTGTAGTAGAGAACTCCATTGATACCCGAAAACTATATTCCAATATGTTAATCAGAAAACATTATGTTATCATATCTAAGAGCATATTCGGCTTAAAATAGTTTAAACGGTAAAAGTACGTTCTTCAGTTGGCAGAGCATATTTACCTGTTGAAGAATTTGAATTCCGACGCCTACTACCAGTGCATGTTTAACTCCTGGCTCAAAAAGTTCCATCCAGCTCGATCTTTTTGCTGCAGACTCAGAACGTTTATCCACCGCGACACTAATTTGATGCTGGCTAGTGAGGTCACCTGGACGAAGAACAGACTGGCTAACCAAAGCAGCTGCATGAATAAACTCATCATCAGCAGGAGTCTCTCCCCCTGAAAGAGAAAGAACAGAGCCACGCCTCGATCTAGGACCACCCTCTTGATGCAAGTATATCCTCTTGACGCCTCCAGGAATTTTCTCATCTTTTCGATAAGCCAGCTGCCAACCACCACCAATCCCCATGCCACTAACTTGATCATCGGCGTTCTCCTTTTCAGGATTTGAATCATGACGGGAAAGCAACGGACTCCTCAAATTATCGTCCGATTCATCTCCAGAAGCATTTGAATCATGTTCACAGTCCCTTTTTGGGGTTTCCTCGTCCCATTGCTCGTTCTTACAATTATTCTCAGCAACATTGAACATGCTTCCAAAATTTGGAAACAGCATGCTTCTCATGCCTCCCGATTCTGGATGCTTCTCATGAACACTTCCAAAGAGAGTAACCATTGGATCCATAAGTGACATACTTTGGTTAGATATGCTCCCATGACGGGAGACCATACACAAAGTACTCTGCCCTTTGACAGGTTTGGCTATCCAAGATTGTCCCTCTTCGGCACCGTATAATTTGAGACGGTCCTTCTCTAAGGCATGCTCTTGGTTATCAGCAAGATCATTGTCTGGACCAATTATATACTCTTCTATGGATGTTTCACCTCCAACATCAAGACCCTCCACTAATAAAGCCATTTCACCTGTGGGAGAAAAAGCCAAAGCAAAAGAAAATCAGATATGCGGCATGATCACCTGGAAATATATTTATGTCATTAACCAGGGAAAAATAACCAAAACAGACAAATTGTTGCATAATTGTAAATCTTGTAGGTCTCCGAACGTAAAATGATCTCAAATCTTATCCAGATTGTGAAATTAATCATAAATATGGATGAAATTATCCGTAAAAGAAACTGAAGGTGACTATTCCGAGCTGACACCAGTACAATGATATCTTCAAAATAATATGCCAGTACGAGTAGTCTTTCTGCCTAGTTTTGCAGCTCTCCATGAATGCTGAAAACTTGAGCAGAATTTTGTCGTAACGATGCTTCTTATATCAACTTAAAACAAATTAAGAAATTAATCACAAAGATACCGTGTTTGATTCTTTAGCCAGAACAAACCAGGGAGAATACCTGAGACATCTTCCCTTCCACGTAACATCTGTAAAACGTGCTTCGCCTCTTTCATCTTTCCTTTACTCACGAGCCATCTTGGAGATTCAGGCAAGAAAAACACAGCCAGAGCAAAATAAATAATAGAAGGAATCGATAGAACCCCTAGCATCAATCTCCAACTAGGGGAATCCATCAATGACATACCGAAAACCATACAACATGACAGGAACATGCCCGCAGAACCCGTGAACTGTGGAAGTGTATTTAGTAATCCTCTTATTTCTGGTGGGGCGGTCTCAGATATATAGACAGGAACAAGAGTAACAGCAAGACCGATACCGAAACCATCTAAAAGCCTTGCCAAAAGAAGTACATACTCATTTGGGGACCATAACATCACTAATCCACTAAGGAAATACAAAGTAGACGAGATTAATAACAATGGGCGACGCCCGAGAGAATCGGATACGGGTCCGGAAAATGTTGTGATAACTGTTGCTCCAATAAGGGACATTGCAACGATAAGCCCTTCTATGGTTGGTTGGCTCTGCAAATTAAATTCCTTTTTGATGTAAAGCACGGATCCTGATCAAGAATTTTGACATACACTTCTGAGATGATTCAAGATATTTAATAATATGACTAGAAAAAACATAAAATCTACATTTTCTAATTCTCCCATAGAATTAACGACAAAGGGCAACAATTAACACGTGACGAACATTGAATCTAACAACAGATTTGATTCACATAACAAAGAATTCATTTTTTTGGCAAGAATAATAAGAAACAAAATTAAACACGTACCTGCTATAGTTGCATTTCCCATCCTTGCAAAAAGTTGCCGATGGCGGCGGCAATGGCGACTAGCACCGCTCCTCTCATCCTTGATAAAAAGTTTCACGAAACTTTAATCTTTTCTTCCAATATTTGTTCACAATTTTTGAGGTGGGCCTAAGGATGCAAGTATCAGAAATTCAATAAAGATCCTCTTTCTATCAAACATCATACCAAAATGCCCAGAGAGAAGAAGGTACTTTTCACTTGCATGAATACTATAAACCAATAAATAAGAGAAGATTACAAGATATTATCATCAAGATACCTCGAAATGAAAAAGGCTCCAAATTTTTTCTCGGAAAACTCGAAACAACCGATCGATGATCTACAGGAGCCCACATACCACATGCAACGATGTCATCAGATTCGACAGAATCCTCTAATTTTTTTAATATAATGGTGACGACGACACAATTACTGATGCGGGCACAGGGTGGATGAAAGCTAACAGAACGTGAGAGAGATGCGTGAATGGTTCCTGGGATCGAAAAACCTGTTCAAAAGATGAGTCGTCATTTCAAGAACGTGCCTCGCTGATCTGTTCTTGTTTTTTTGTTTTCGTAAAATTAAATTCATTTATTTTTGACTGTCCAGTGAGAGAAAAAGATACGTGGTCGTCTTTAGTTTTGCATGCACGAATCCGACTTAGTTCATAAACTTTTAAAAGAATAGATCACTTGTGATATGGTCTCACGAATTTTTATCTGTGAGATGGACCAACCTTACCGATATTCATAATAAAAAATAATATTATTAGCATAAAAAATAATATTTTTTCATGGATGACCCAAATAAGAGCTCTGTATGTCTCACAAAATACGACATGTGAGACCGTCTCACACAAGTTTTTGTCATTTTAAAATAGGCTTGATAAACATTAGATAGTCGAATTCGAAGATGTTCAATTTTTTTTTTAATCAGACTCCAACAAAAATTATTTTGTTTGATAATTCACAAGCTTTTATTATTTTATCAATACAATATAATTAAATATATATATTTCGAGTTTTTCGGATGTTTCCAGGTTTCGAACATTTATTTTCGAACCTTACTGTTCGAATATAGTTCGAATAACTCCTAATAGGTTCGAATATTTTGAGCTGAACTAGAGCCAAAAAATTAAAAAAAATCGAAGTTTCTAACTCGAATATACTTAATCCGAGCCAAATTCGAACATTAACTTTTTACTAATATTCGACTCGATTCGATCATGTTACATTCCTATAATTTTGCCGCCAATGGCCCGCAGAATATTATGTCGTGTGGGGTAATTTGTTAGTTACAAACAATTTTCCGTTGATATTGATATTGATATTGTGATCGGATGAATTGAAGGTTAGATTGGTTAGCTGATTTAACGTTTTAATCAGGAACATAGCAAGGTGGCCCTCCTTTTCCCGACTCAACTCCTTGATTCGACGCCATTCAAATTTAAGCTTGGCTTTGACAGAAAAAGGGAAAATGCTAGCACATTTGTTGGATTCCGAAATTTCGACTGACTTTCATATTATACTTGCTTATGACAGAAAAAGGAGAAATGCTGACTGTGTCTCCCAAAATCTGTCTACTTGTCTTATTTATTGATCTCCCTTTCAGTTATTCTGATTTTCTCTCTTGTTTGAAGGTAGAAACTATTACGCAAAAGAATAGTGGACTCAATAAAATTCAGAATCCTCGAGTTCACATATTTATTAACGAGAATCCTGATTTTCTACCATGTGGAATGTCATCATAATATGTTTCTCTTACTCGCCATTTCCTGACTGGATAAATTAGCCCCTTAGAAATTAATAATTGATTTCAGTTCTGTTTTCTGGAAATGGTCTGCTGTTTAACAGGGTTTTCTCTGCAAACTTTGCATGGAGAATATCTGAAAGTGGAAACAGTTTTGTGTTTTGATTAAAAACTTCTCTTCTTAAGTAATGTTGATAAGTGTTAATAAGAATATTAGGTTGATAAGGTTGTTAGGATAAATAAAAAGTTTGTTTTTATCTTGTTATTTAAATTAGATTGGTATCTTATCATTAGGTGTGAGCTATTCTATATATTCTGCAGAAACTTTGAGATTGTAATCAATTTTTACCGATTAATTCAGCTTTTGAAGCTTTGAATAAATATTTTATTGAAGGCGTTTATGCCTCTTCGTTTTTCCGTTTTTTATTCCATCGGCCTTTATGGTATCAGAGCGCAACTGAAGGCTTCTACCGATGGTTAAAACGGCATATTTCGGGAGCCATAACGCCTCCAGATCGGAAAATTCTTCCACGATCTCTGGACCAAACGCAATTCCTTCCCCTCATACCTTTGAATCTGCACCTCTTCAAATTACGAATCACAAACTAAACGGAAAAAACTTTCTTCAATGGTCTCGTTTCGTTCAATTGGTGATTCGAGGCAAAGGGAGAATTGGGTATCTTGATGGGTCCATTTCACCACCTTCTGCCACGGATCCCACCTATCAAAATTGGGATACTCAAAATTCAATGGTGATGACGTGACTTATCAATTTGATGGAAGAAAGTATCAGTGAAATATACCTCTTCCATCTCACTGCTAAGGATATTTGGGATGCTGTGACTTTGGCGTACTCTGACCTTGAAGACTCCTCTCAAGTGTTTGAAATACGTAATCAGATTCGAAACTTGAAGCAAGGAGATGGTGTTGTCACTCAATACTTCAACACACTCAAAAAATTGTGGCATGAAATGGATCTATTCACTGTCTGTGAATGGAAAGATCCAGCCGATGGGATCTTGTATTGCGAGATGGTGGCAAAGGAACGAGTTTATGACCTTCTCGCTGGGCTGGATCGAAGTTTAGACGAGGTTCGTGGGCGTATTTTAGGGATGAAGCCGTTACCATCAATCGATGAGGTTTTTGCAGAGGTTCGTAGAGAGGAGAACCGGAAAAGGGTGATGCTTCACACATTACCTTTCACTGAAAATTCGGCCCTCGCCACACGCACTTCAGAAAATCGTATTGATCCTAATATGAAGAATGGCAAACCTTGGTGTGAACATTGTGAAAAACCGTATCATACTGTTGAAACTTGCTGGAAAATACACGGTAAACCGGCGAATTGGGTCCCAAACAAATTCAAAAACCGAGAAAAAAGGGGACTTCAAGCTTCAGCCAACTCGGATGTAGATGAAAACCAATCTGCAGCAGGCTTCTCGAAGACGCAAATGGAGCAACTCTGTAAATTCTTCTCTGATGTTACTGGATGTTCCAACTTGGCTAAGAAAGGCACCAAATTCACAGCCCTCAGTGACCTAACTACAAAAGGTGAGACTTGGATCATAGATTCTGGGGCGTCGGATCATATGTCTTCCAGTAAGAGTTTGTTTTTATCATATATTCCCAGTACAAGTCACCAAAAGGTTAAAATTGCCGATGGATCATATACTCATGTGCATGGTGTAGGAACTATTTTACTCAACCATTCGATTGTTCTTAAGGATGTTTTGCATGTTCCTAATTTGTCCTGCAATTTGTTGTCCATCAGCAAACTTACAAAGGATTTGAATTGTACTGTTAATTTCACATCATCTACTTGTATTTTTCAGGACCTGACCTCGGGGAAGAGGATTGGCAGTGCTAATGCAAACTCAGGTCTCTACTATTTTTGGGATGAATTTATCGTGAGTCACCATGTTCAAACAGCAGTTGGGAATTCTCCTCTTTCTCGCAAACAATACATATTATTGTTGCATTCCAGATTAGGACATCCAAATTTCTTGTATTTAAGACGGTTATTTCCTTATTTATTTCGAAATAATGACTCATTTCAATGTGAAATTTGTCAATTGGCAAAACATACACGTGTTCTTTTTCCTCTTAATTCATATAAATCATCTAAACCGTTTGCTCTAATTCATAGTGATATTTGGGGACCTTCTCGAGTATCTACTACTTCCAATCGGCGATGGTTTATTACTTTTACTGATGATCATACTCGTGTCTGTTGGGTGTATCTTTTAAGGGAAAAATCGGAGGTTGAACAAACCTTTCGAAACTTTTATTCCATGATCAAAACGCAATTTGATGCTACTATTCATATATTGCGTACAGATAATGGAACTGAATTTTTCAACTCCGTGCTTAACAAATTTTTAAGTGAGAATGGTCTCATTCACCAAAGTTCTTGTGTTAATACACCTCAACAGAACGGAATTTCAGAAAGGAAAAATCGTCACTTATTGGAAGTAGCGTGTGCTCTCTTATTCACATCACATGTCCCTAAATATTTTTGGGGGGATGCCATTCTAACAGCATGTTATTTGATAAATAGAATGCCTTCCCGTGTCTTAGAGTTTCAATCTTCTCTTGATCGTCTTCATCAATCCTATCCAGAACATAGGCTGTCATCTTCCTTAGAACTTAGAGTATTTGGATGCACTGCCTTTTGTACATATCCACGATCAAAATAGGAGTAAATTAGATCCTCGATCTCATAAATGCATATTTCTAGGATACTCTTCGACCCAAAAAGGTTATCGGTGTTATTCAGTTGATACAAAACGATATTTTATTTCTCGGGATGTTACCTTCTTCGAGACACAAGCATTCTTTCCAAAAACACAATCTACCACTTTCCATAATACAGAGAACACAAATTCAGAACCAGTCCTTCCCAATACTTTGGAGTATCATTGGAATCTTCCTACTCCAAATCTGTCAACGGCAGGGGGAGACTTACTACAGCCGTTTCCTTTACACTTCTCACGAAAGAAACATCCAGATACCGTGGTAGAACCAAAGATTCTTGGCAGCCAAGTCTCCAACTCGGAGGTTCGGTCGGTTGATACTTTAGATGATCTACAGCATGATGTCTCATGTCCAGATTTAGATGTCCCTGATACTTTAGATGATCCACAGCATGATGTCTCATGTCCAGATTTAGATGTCCCTATTGCATTACGAAAGGGAACCAGATCTTGCACACAATATCCAGTGGCTAAGTATGTGGCATATGAACATCTATCAGCTTCGGTTCAGGCATTAATCTCTAATCTGTCAAGTGCAAAGGTTCCATCCACAATCCAAGAGGCTTGGAACGATTTCAGATGGAAACAAGCTGTCCTCGAAGAAATGCGGGCACTGGAAATGAATGAAACTTGGGACATTGTTCAACAACCCAAGGACAAAATCCCTGTTGGTTGTAGGTGGGTCTTCACGATTAAATACAAGGCTAATGGCTCAGTTGAACGTTACAAAGCAAGATTGGTTGCGAAGGGATACACACAAACCTATGGTGTAGATTATCAAGAAACCTTTGCACCAGTTGCAAAAATCAATACAATACGAGTTCTATTATCCTTGGCAACAAATCTAGATTGGCCTCTATATCAACTGGAGGTAAAGAATGCTTTTTTGAATGGGGATCTAGAAGAAGAGGTATACATGGATCTACCTCCTGGGTTTGATGAAGAAAGGAAGAGTGGTAAAGTTTGCAGGTTAAAAAAGTCACTCTATGGTCTGAAGCAATCTCCACGAGCCTGGTTTGATAAGTTCACCAAAGTGATTATAAAACTTGAATTTCTACAGGCTCATACTGATCATACCCTATTTTACAGACACAAAGATGGAAAAATAACGATTCTTATTGTTTATGTGGATGACATTGTTCTTACCGGAGATGATCTACATGAAATGGAAAGGCTGAAACTGAAACTTGCAGCTGAGTTTGAAATGAAAGATTTGGGAAAATTGAGGTACTTCCTTGGCATGGAAGTGGCAAGAAACAAATCTGGAATCTCGGTATCTCAACGGAAATATGTGATTGATCTTTTGAATGAGACAGGAATGCTAGGATGTAAACCAGCTGACACACCTATGGATCCAAATCAGAAATTGAGAGAAAATGGTTCCCCTGTGGAGATAGGAAGATATCAACGCCTAGTAGGGAAACTAATTTATCTTGCTCATACTAGACCAGACATAGCTTTTTCAGTGAGTTGTGTAAGCCAGTTTATGCATGCCCTGTCTGAAGAACACATGACAGCCGTCTATCGAATCTTAAGGTACCTTAAGGGGACTCTGGGAAAGGGACTTCTCTTCAAGAAAACAGAAGCAAGAAATGTTGAAATATTCACTGATGCAGATTGGGCCGGATCAGTGGGTGATAGAAGATCCACATCAGGGTATTGTTCCTTTGTCTGGGGAAATTTGGTAACTTGGAAGAGTAAAAAACAATCAGTAGTAGCAAGGAGCAGCGCAGAAGCCGAGTTAAGATCAGTGGCTCATGGTATATGTGAAGCTTTATGGTTGAAAATGTTACTTGAAGAACTGAAAATGAATGCAAGTATGCCTTTAAAACTATTTTGCGACAACAAGGCTGCGATAAGCATATGTCACAACCCAGTGCTCCATGATCGAACTAAACACGTTGAAGTTGATCGACACTTTATTAAAGAGAAGATAGATGAAGGAACTATCAGCATAGCATATACCCCAACTTCGGAACAAACTGCCGATATCCTAACAAAAGGCCTTTTTAGGCCATTGTTCAAAAAAATGGTTGACAAGCTAGGAATGTACAACTTGTACATTCCAGCTTGAGGGGGAGTGTTGATAAGTGTTGATAAGAATATTAGGTTGATAAGGTTGTTAGGATAAATAAAAAGTTTGTTTTTATCTTGTTATTTAAATTAGATTGGTATCTTATCATTAGGTGTGAGCTATTTTATATATTCTGCAGAAACTTTGAGATTGTAATCAATTTTTACCGATTAATTCAGCTTTTGAAGCTTTGAATAAATATTTTATTGAAGGCGTTTATGCCTCTTCGTTTTTTCGTTTTTTATTCCATCGGCCTTTAAGTAAGAAATAGACATTGTCATTTACCTAATCAAACCTAGCGGAAGATTTAGTTTGAGAATGTTAGAGTTAAGTTGTGGTAACTAGATTGACTTGTGTAGGAAGTTATAGTCCATGGTTCTTTTTCAGTTATTGTCCTTGAGCTTTGTCCCCAAATTAAGTACTAAATTCTTCATTTATTTTTTAATATTTTTTTGAAACTGCTTCAGCTTGGATTTGGATCTCCATGCTTCTGTTCTTAATTTCTTATCCGTCGTTCTAGAAAGGGAAGCTCACTCCGATGCTTAAGTAGATTGGTTGATTTGAGATTCATTTTCTTGTTAAAGCAGTTGATAATCAGGTCACATGAAGGTCCTGATGTCCAAGGGATAAGCGACGTGATCTTGGAGGGATGGATGTAGCCATGTAGGATATAATATAGATAACATTGTAGATTCAGGGAAGCTTATTGCTCTATTCAGAGCCCCAGACTATTCACAATTTCAGGTAGCTTCATTTGCTCACAAGTTTTCTCCCCTTATAAAAACTTTTCAAATAACATTTTCTTTTTGCTATCAGGTACTCATCGTTTTTATGTTTGATCCGAAAACGTTAATTGTCAGTGTGGTTTGAAGGGTTTGTGCTTCAAGGTCTCTTTTACGTTGTACGTGATATCAATCTGTTGAAACGTTTGTAATCTTTGAAATAAAAGCACAGTTTCATTTCATTAGCTTTTTCTAGGCACACGTGTTGAGAAGCAAAAAAGTGTCTAACAATGCCCAAAATAAACTCTCTTTTCCTTTCATGTAACTTCCTGCTCCTTCCTGAATAGAGGATTGATGATATCGTCCTATGGTAGAGTTGGCTGCAGCCCACATATGAAGGAAATAGAAAATAATTTTAACCTGAATATTACGAGGCATGCAAAAAGAATGCTAGAAAGATGGGATCTTTTCATCTTTATAAATTTGTCAAATTCTTGCTTAATTTATATACTCCCTAACTGAATTATAAACTAATTTTTCTTCATTTCTGTCTGTTTCTCAGGCAACAGAAGAGAGGTACAGAAATAAAGGAGCATATATTGTCTTAGAACCCCCTCAATTCGACACCCCCATTTTGCATAGTTTTGAAGCTGTTGCTCCCAAGACCGAAGGTAAGTTTTGGTACCAATATAGAGAAACTGAATTTAAGATCACAGAGAAGTACAGCCTAGAGGCAGCGAAAACCAAATATGATTTTATTTGGCTGTGCAAAAGGACTCCGTGAGAATGAATATCCCTTTGTTCACCTCTGTTTATCCATATAAATAAATTTTCTTTTAAATTATCAGAAACAATAAGTTGGTTTTAACATTCTGTAGGCAAACCTTTACTATGATTTTGAAGATGTAATTGATTCTGACGAAGAATTGTATCTGTTATCATTGTTCTTGACGACAAGAGTCTAATTTGATCTCTTTGAAGAGTCATACTATATGTTATTTAGACGCGAAAGTTTTGAGCATCCTATTATGTTTTATTTTTTTTTTTTTGTGCATTAGTGCGAGAAGTTATTCTTGACCGGAGGAGTGTTTGGAATCTATTAAATTAAGAAAAACCTCCTTGATAACATTTTTTTAAAGGTCACAAACACTACTTTATTAATGGTGATATTAATCAAGACCATTACAATTTTTATTTAATTAAAATATTATAAAATTTTAATTTTATTCTTATATTTTCAAATTTTAACAATTTTAATTTTTTTTATTTATTGAAAGTTTTGATGTGATAATATTCATGTTAATATCATGCTGATGTCACATTAGCAATATTGTATATGTCATATCAATGTTAAGTAAAAAAATAAATTTAAAAAAATTGAAAGAAAAATAAGATAATAGAATAATAATAAAATTTGATAAAATAACATAACAAAAATATAGGACTAAATCTAAGTAAAAAAACTAAAATTGAAAGAAAAATAAGATAACAGAATAATAAAAAAATTTGATAAAATAATAACATTTACGGAATCGAGTATACTCTACTCTATGACAAAAACTTGTGTGAGACGGTATCACAGATAGTATTTTGTAATACAGATCTTTTATTTGGGTAATCTATGAAAAATATTACTTTTTATGCTAAGAGCATTACTTTTTATTGTGAATATCGGTAGGGTTGACACGTCTCACAGATAAAGATTCGTGAGACCGTCTCAGAAGAGAAGTACTCATACTCTATTAAATAACAACTATAAATCATAATTTCTTTTTCGACATTCAATTTTGATCGACTAGTTTTTTTCCCTAGATTATCAGCATTATTATTATTATTATTATTATTATTATTTAATTTACATTAATAAAACTTGACACCAAGGGACCCGACAAAAATATTTATAATTTGTCAACCATTAAAATTGTAATATATGTTGTAAAAAATATTTAAAATTTAGATCATAAAATGCAAATAGACAATATCGAGCTACTTAACTTTAATAATATCAATTGTATATAAAAGAAATCTACGTACATATCAATCAAAAAAAAAAAAAAGATATTTCCACATTTTGTAGCATGCATTCACCTTTTATTAAACAATTTCCAAATCAAGAAAATGAAAACATATTTGGTAAATCAAAACTATTAAAAATAATAATTATATAATATTTTAAACTAAATAGTACATTAAATATATATTTTTGACTGGTGCGTAATTTAATATGCTGTTAATTCCGACAAATGAGAAGTTGACACTTATATTTGGCGTAACGAATTTGAAAATCTCAAATAAGTAATTTTAAAATTACCATGACATTAGTAATAAAAGAAAATAAAATTGCCATGATATTAGCTTATACATATTTTTAACAATTTAATTTAGTAACTTTCTACTATAATAATGACAGCGATAGAATAGCAATAGTAAATTAGTTTACTCATGTAAATTATGTGTTCAATATTAATTTTTTGCTTAAATTTTGGAAAATTATATTTTTGGCTTTTGTGTTTGTCTTTTGGTGATTTTGGTTATCTATATTATCAAATCCAGTCTTTATATGTTATCTTTATTTTTTTAATGATTTTGTTAATTTTCAGACATGACACTAACGTGTGTAATGCATATCAACACTCCTGATAAAATATATCTAAAATAAAAAATCGAACGATACACGAGTAAGAAAATATTGCAATTTAGACATGTAAATTGGTCTTTTTTTTAATTTTAACCATATAACTTGTCAATTTTTTTATTTTTATCTAATAACTTGGTTTTTTGTTGTTGATAGTTTGTTTTCAGAAACCATTAAATTGGTCGAATATTGTATTATTTGTCACTGATTCTCTCATAGCTAGTTCTTGTGACGGGAATAAACTTATGTTACATATATTTAAAAAATATACATAAAAAATATGGAAATATGAAATTATTTCAAGTGAGGGGCTCTGAATCTGAAACAATAATTAAACAATCGAAGTCAAGCAACTAAAAAAAGGGTAAAGTGTCTTAATTGAATTGAAAGCAATATCTCACATGCTGTGCGACATTTGCCAACCAAGGTAACCGTTGCACTAGCCGTTGGATTTGAAAAATTACATAAAACAATACATCGCTTCTTTCCAATGGACAAATACCCCTTCACACCACGTCCGCCATCGTTGACCTCTCCTCTCTTATCTTTTCTTCAGCAGCAGGAGGAGCTGTTTGCGAGACGGGTTTGTGTTTGTTTTCTAGATAAATCAAAAAAATGGTTATGTCTCATGAGAACAAGCCTGTCCAGATTGAGCACACTAGCCTACAAGGTAAGTAGGATGTGGTTTCTTGCATTAAAATCAGCTTAAAAAAGTCCAGATTTTCTTTAATGTTGGATATGTTTTCATTTTTCTTAATGGAAAAACAAAAGGTGGGGAAGAAATGGGCAGGAGGAAGTTTGGACTTGAAATCCGACCCAACAGAAGAGCTCTAGGTGTGCTTAACCAGAATTTAGGGGGAGTTAATCCAAACCCTTGTGGTGTGATTAACAAGCGAGATTTGCCTGGGTAAAGATTCTAGCTCAAGATTTTGTCCCTTATTTTTATACTTTTTGTTGCATTCTTGAAGTGTTTTGGATGATGAAGTGATTATTTGATCATATTCTGGATTTTAGAAAAAATGGGATTCGTGATAAGAGTGCTCAAGTTCCAACCCATAGGCCAATAACAAGGTCAGATTCTTGCCCTTCATTCCAAAGTATTTCCCCTTTTTGGAATGAAGTTTCTTCTCTCAGTGCTCAACATTTTGCTGAAGTAAACTCCGTGGTTTGTATAGGAAATATGCTTCACAAATGACCTTCTCGCAGCAGCATTGCCCAGAGGTATAAACAAATTAAGCTTGTAGAAAATTTTTTAGTCCCAAAATTGTAGAATTCGAGGGTTTGATAAATTCTTACATTAAACAGGAATCAAAGAAGCCAAAGACATCAGCAAATGAGTTAATTGTATGGGAGGATATCTCCCTAACAGATTCAGAGGATCAATCAGGAGTTGCTAAAGACCAGCCTGTGCCCATGTCTTTGGAACATTCCGGATTCGAAACGACTGAAACCAATCAAACAGTATGTGTAAATTTACCTCTTTTTCCTTATTTCTTGAAAAATATTGGTCAAGTTTAAGATTTTGGATCTAACACCTCTCAGAAGGAGGTTGAAATGGAGGACATATTTGAAGACACTATCTTGGACATCGACGGCTGTGATTCAAAGGATCCACTTGCAGTAGTCGAGTATATTGAAGATTTGTATGTCTACTACAAGAAAATGGAGGTAAGAACCACCAACAACGCTAGTAAAAAATAACCAAATTGTAATGGAAAGGCCTTGAATGGTTTAAAATGGTTTGTTGATTCAGAGTTCTTGCTGTGTTTTGCCCGGATACATGACGCAACAATTCGACATTAACGAAAAAATGAGGTCCATTCTCGTAGACTGGCTTATAGAGGTGAGCACGGCATGATCATTGTATTAATGGGTGTATAATCTTCGACTTATCTCAGCCTTGTTTGTTGTTCTTGTTTGTGACACAACAGGTACACCACAAATTCGAACTTAGAGACGAGACATTGTTTCTCACAATAAATTTGATTGATAGATTCTTAGAAAAGCAATCGGTGGTAAGGAAAAAGCTTCAGCTTGTTGGCCTGGTAGCACTGCTTTTAGCATGCAAATACGAGGAAATTTCTGTGCCAGTTGTGGATGATTTGATCTTTATTTCGGACAAAGCTTATACGAGGAATGAAATTCTTGAAATGGTAGCTGTTACATACTAAAAACACTCCCATTGATTTTATCCATCGTTCGAACGTTTCGTTTCCAAATTCTGCAGGAAAGATCGATGCTAAACACCTTGCAGTTCAACATGTCTGTCCCAACCGCGTATGTTTTCATGAAAAGAGTCCTAAAGGCAGCCCAATCGGACAGAAAGGTCAGAATTCAAGATAATGAAACGTGTTCCACGTGAAACGAATTTACCAAAAAGAAATTAATTTTTTGCTTCTCGTCTCCTTATCAACACAGCTCGAGACACTCTCCTTCTTCTTGATTGAGCTGTGTCTGGTGGAATATGAAATGCTCAAGTATCCACCATCTTTCATGGCTGCTGCTGCAACATATACTGCTCAAGCTTCACTTTACGGCATCGGACAGTGGAACAAGACCTGCCAACATCACACCGGCTACTCAGAAGATCAACTATTGTAAGTCATTTATATAACAAGCATGGTCATTATTATTATCCTAGCTCGATTTATAAACTCGGTGGTCTGCTGCAGGGAATGCTCGAGGATGATGGTTCGGTTTCATCAGCTCGCGGCAGCCGGAAAACTCACAGGTGTGCACCGGAAGTACAACACATCAAAGTTTGGTTATGCATCAAGATGGGAGCCTGCACATTTTCTTGTGCAAACTCCAAGCCCACGATAGGCAGAGAAGGCATGTCATGTACAGTTGGCTGCTAACTTTATATGACTTCTGTAATTGTGATCGTTACAAAATAAGTTGTGTAGATTCGACAATTACGAAACAATTAATTGCTGATTAAATTGTAGACTTTTCAATCTTTGATCATTGTCTAATCTTAATAAGACAGTTCTTTCTTGTCCACTTTATTTCCTTCTTATAATTGAAAGTCACTTGCATTTTCAAGAATTTTCTTATACATATGTCAAATGATCATATTTGTAAAACTATTTAGTTTTCTAAATAACACATGTCGGTACTGTTTTTAATTTTACATTAAGGTGTGAAGTAAAATTACAATATTGAAAAATATTTTCACATTTACGCGGAACAACCATCATATGTGTTATTTTCAAATAAAAAGATTTTATTTTTATTAATAATACTTAGAGGGCAAAAACTTATGTGAGACGGTCTCACGGGTCGTATTATTTTTTATGCTAAGAGTATTATTTTTTATGCTAAGAGTATTATTTTTTATTGTGAATATGAGTAGGATTCACTCGTCAGATGTTAAAGATCGGTGAGACATACTCTACTTACAGATATCTTAAAAGATCAAGTGGGATTGTTGACCCAACCTAATTCATGCCACCAGATATTTCACAAAACGTTAAGTTCCCCACCAACCCCGTTTACATAATACATGATTTAATATCTAAAAATAAAGTTCAATAAAAATAAATTTGTTGTGCATTAATTCCGAAACTATATATTTGATAAATAAATAAATATTCATTCCTCAACAAAAAATATATATAATATATATATATATATATATATATAACACACTAGACGCTAAAGGCAGAGATCTCCCACTTCTATTAATTTTACCAGTACGAAAGAGCCAACTTTGAAAATGGCCGCCACCGCCGCCACCGCCGCCTCTTCAACCACCCCTCTTTCACAGCTCAAGCTCAAGCTCAAGCCCACATCAACCCAAATATCCGCCTTCCCTGCCACCGTCTCCCGTCCGTCAGCCCGCGCTCAAAAAATTATTTCCATCCACTGCTCATCTACCAACCTCCAAACCGCGGCACCTACCGCATCAGCCACCGATCGCGTCTTCAACTTCGCAGCTGGACCCGCAATTCTCCCTGAAAAAGTCCTCCTCAAGGCTCAGTCGGAGCTCTATAACTGGCGTGGTTCCGGCATGTCGGTCATGGAGATGAGCCACCGCGGCAAAGAATTTCTCTCCATCATCCAGAAGGCAGAGTCAGATCTCCGAAACCTTCTCAATATTCCGTCGAATTACCATGTCCTCTTCCTCCAGGGTGGCGCGACCACCCAGTTCGCCGCCATCCCGCTCAATATCTGCCAACCCGATGACGTCGTGGACTACGTCGTCACGGGATCCTGGGGCGACAAGGCTTTTAAAGAAGCCGCCAAATACTGCAAGCCCAAATCCATTTGGAGTGGAAAATCCGATAAATACACCAAGATCCCCAGCTTCGAAACACTTGAACAGACACCAGGAGCCAAGTTTTTGCACATATGCGGCCAACGAAACCATTCACGGTGTCGAATTCAAGGATTACCCGAGTCCTGCTAATGAAAATGAGGTTCTTGTTGCCGATATGTCGTCAAATTTTTGCTCGAAGCCGGTGGATGTCAGTAAATTTGGGTTGATCTACGCTGGAGCCCAGAAAAATGTTGGTCCATCCGGGGTCACCATCGTGATCATAAGGTCAGATTTGATCGGAAATGCTCAATCAACTACGCCTGTGATGCTTGACTACAAGATCCACGCGGATAATGCCTCATTATACAATACCCCACCATGCTACGGGATCTATATGTGCGGGCTCGTGTTTGAGGAACTTGTCGCACAAGGTGGATTGATTGAAGTGGAGAAGAAAAATGTGAAGAAGGGAAAGATTTTGTACGACGCCATTAATAGCAGCAACGGATTTTATAAGTGTCCTGTGGTAGAGAGCGTGAGATCGCTTATGAATGTTCCATTTACATTGGCCAAGCCGGAGTTGGAGGCGGAGTTTGTGAAGGAAGCTGCCAAAGAGAAAATGGTGCAGCTCAAGGGGCACAGATCGGTTGGTGGAATAAGAGCTTCCATATACAATGCCATGCCTTTGGCTGGAGTTGAGAAGTTGGTCGCTTTCATGAAGGATTTTCAGGCCAGGCACGATGGTTAAAATTGGGTATTGTTGTTTCTTTTTCTCGAGTCTTGATATATTGTAGCATTGATTTGATTTTGCAGTCCCATCTGCGCTTATCATCTGTCGTTTTGTTTGAAATTTTGTTGAACATGTGAAATTCAACGGTGATAATAAACAATATTATATGATTAATTGAGAATTATAGAAGTTGCAGTTTTTCTTGGTGATCTGTTTAGATTGAAGATTGAGAAAGTTTTTTGCTTTAAATATTGTTTTTGAATGTATTTGTTATGGATAATTATAACAGCAATGATCAGTGTCACTGGGGAAATTGTGCCCAAGTAGATTGCCTTTTGGGTATAAAAGTTCTTGAAAAGAATTTTTTATTAACGTGGGGGAGAGTATTTGGCCACTTCACCACATGGCTGGTGGCAAGTTCTTATAGAGATTTTGATGTGTCGCATCTGGTCACCCTTTAAAATGAACAACAGAGAGAAATGATTGTTTGTTATACACGGTGGCTAAGTAATTGTTGGGTTCTAAGAGTAGCTTGGATTGGATTAAAGATTTGAATTCCTACTCTTTTGCCAGCTTAATTAGCCTATAGATCCCAGTTACTGTTGTGAGTAGAAGGTTTTTTGTGGTACGAAAACGGCAGAGAGCATGAACCATCACCAGAGACTGATGGAGCTGCAGATTGGGGGTAAGGTCAAACCCAGAATTATAATTAAAAGGACAGATGGTTCCGTGATGATGCTTGAACCAGAGGTATTAGAAGTGTTGGGGGCTCTAGTGCCAGTGGGTACAAGGAGTTTTGGCACTTCTTGTGCGCTTTATTGAAGTGCAGTCCATGGTAGGATCATATGGTAAAATTTAATAATTTCAAGAGAAAGTACAAATGTTATGTAGGTGTATATTGCATTGGGTTTATTGTTAGGAGACATATTGAATTTGCACCTTAGCTGGTCTCAATGTGCTAGGTTGACCTTAGCAGTGTTGATGCGCCAGGGTCGGAGCTTGATCCTAAGCGTAGGTTTCATGGGCATTAGTAATTATGTTGAGCATTATGTGCAAGAAGCGTTAGTAAAAAAACATAGGTGGATGGATACTGGGTAATGAAATCTGGATAGTATTAGATGACGGGGTTGATCCCAAGCTGCCTGGGGGACTTGGTGATCATTGAATCATTGTGCCGACATGCTGATCACCATGATCTAAAGGTGTTGACATGCTGATCACCGCGATGCAAAGGTTGAGATGTTGTGGGGATCTGCTTGTTACCCTGGAGGATCGGGTAGAGAGGCAAATGTTAGTGTGGCTCCTCCTCCTCCTCCACTAAGGGCATTTCTCATGGATACATTTAGATATGTATATATATTTTGCTTGCTCGAGATTTGAGGTTGCCAATGTGATTTAAGAAAAAGGATATTAAAATATCGCATTTTGATTAAATCACATATAATTTCGATGGATTTGATTGAGTAGTATGTGCATCAATACGATATTAGGGCTGCAAACATACCTAATTAATCAAATGCTAGCATTCGAGCCTGAGCTTGAAATTAAAATGGTTGATATTATTAATAAAAAGGTCGATTTGTTTGGCCCCATCGTAGTTTGATCGTCATGGTGTTGTTCCATGTGCATGAATTTTAGTCCCTTTAATTCAGCTACTTCCATTTGCTTTTGTGGAAAAATTCTAGCTTCAATATAAAGTATTTTCGATTCCTAAAAGTTTGAATTTAACATTTTATTACTCAATATTTAGAGATAAAAACGTTTTATCTTTTAAATTATTATTAATGCGAAATGGCAAACTTAGCTAAATTCCATTAATTAGTGTTATACGCTGGGAATTTCACGAATGGCGATACACAATTGGGTACGGAGAAAAATACGGAGTTTGGAGCCTGAAATCTTTGCCTCTATTCTGGCAGAGATACAATAACATACGAACTTATCAAATTAATCAAACAACGTCCATAGCCTTCATTGATCGAAACCGATGTTCGAGGTGAATCTTCTGTTAATAGTGTACTTTCTTCATACTTCATGTGTAGCTGAAGAAGAAAATGTGCGTAGTGTGCTTTTGGCTTTTAATTCATCTTTGTACGTACTGGACATGTTTGGAGACTGACGATTTATATAAATCCGTGTCCTGTATTTAATCCCTATGTGAGCATTGCTGACCATAGATTCAACGTTGTAAACCAGATACATGGATTATGAGCTGGTCCGACGTGGTCCACTTAGGCAATGTTTGGTCGGATGGATTAGATGGGTTTATGGTTTTTTAAAACACATAATCTCATTTTTGAAAGGATTTTTATTTAACCAAGTTAATCCTCTTATGAAATCATTCTTCACCTCCTAGTATTATTTATCACACTCTTAATTCATCCTATTTTTGGAAGGACAATTTTGTCAATTCATCAAAAGATTATTAATTATCTCATTCTTAATAATCATATCAAACATAATATTATTTTATCAGTTATACATTATATTTCTATTTTAACCATTCTTTTTATCATTTCTCTCTTGGTCATTTTATAATTTTATCCTTCAACCAAACGTAACCTTATAGTACAACGGATGATGTTTGTCACAAACATTGACCAATGATACTATATTTTAAAATTTTTGAAGTTGTGGATTGATTATATCACAAACATCTAGCCGTCACAGCGGTCGTGCGCCAATCAATATCAGATTATAACATCGGTCTCTATACAATGTATGACAAGAAATTTGGAGTGTTCCACAAATATGATACTAGGGAATGTCGCAAGCCTGATTTTAAAATACATACAAGCTTGACACGCATCATCAGTATGAAATCCAAAACAGTTTGACTCGTTCAAAAAGTTTTTTTTAAAATTAAAATTACGAAACTTGTGCCATCAGCAGCAACGGCAAGATAAAACATCCGAGCATGTGTATGGTCTTGACTTTTCCTCGAGTTCTGCTGCTGTTGGCAAAGCTTCCATCCTGTACATGCCACCGCTTTTGGTACAACAAAGCACTGATAAATTTCTGCGAACTCCTTTATTGAATGGATGCACTCTCTCCGGAATCCCCCTGCAAAATTCAATTCCCAAAATGAAAACTCAGAAGAAGATGACACCACTGCAAGGAAACATGTCGTCTCATACTATATTATATCACAGCATGCATGTTTCGGAAAATAGATCAGTAATATTTCCAGAAACAACATCAACAGTTGTTATATGAAGGTTTAACATGAAACCTGGCCCCCTCCGGGTTTCATGATCAAATTTTCAGTTGAGAACGAAAGCAGTACCAAAAGACATAAGAACTACAATATACAAAAGTTTATTATAGGAAGCCAAAGGAAAGTTTTAATAGCTTGTTAGAGTCCTATGTGAACGACTACGGCAAATCATTTGGTTGCTGTATAAACGGAATTGAGGAATACCCAGAAAAAAATTGTCACGTGCTTAGAATTGAACACTAGACTAAATTCCACCTCGAGGCAGCTTGAGCACGACATGATATTTTGTGCTAGGCATGTAAATTCCAAAGGCAAGACTGGTTTATAAACGAATGTCAGACAAGGGTGGTCCAAAATACGCCAATGCTCATCACACTGTATGTCAGAAGTCACTAATGATTAATCACAAACTCGTTAAAAAAGCTAATCACTACAATCTTAAATATGACAATTTGCCCAGAAAAATTTAGTGTTCTTGTTAAATATGATAATTTGCCCAGACAAATTTAGTTTTCTTGTTCGTTACTTCTAAATCCTTGAAAGCCTGAAGCTTTACTTTAAGCAACACAAAAAGAAATATACTGACATTCATGTGCGTGTAATTCGCACACCACAACTTAGCATTTTTCCACACAAAAATCTGAGATGTCAAAGCAATACAAATATCAATAAAATAACACACCCATCTGACATGTAACATGCAAAACTTAAATGCTGGAGCACCAAACAAATTAGGAAACTAGAAAATAATCACCATAGTTTTGAATAAAATAGGAGACACGTGATAAAGAAACCAACCTCAAATACACAATTCGCCGCCTTCTTACAAGTTCATAAGTGGTTTGATTGGTCATAATAAGGTAGCTGTCCCACGAAAAAAAAATTAAAATAAATTTGATTTCCAAGCAAGGAAGAACATGTTAAAAAGGAAAGAACACACACTATTAGCTACAAGTGCTAGCATATGCTAGAAAAAAAGTACAGATGTGCATAAAATGTTTTAACTAGGATCCCTTCAATTTTATAGTCATGCTTTCCCCATGTTTATAGAGATCTTTCACTAGAGCTAGTAACCAGTGTTACCTAAAATTGAAAAATACCTCCTAAAGATTAGACATACCTGTGAAAAAGGAGGAGCAGGAGCAGAAAAATTAGACATATTGACAAAGAAGCCAACAGCAAGATCATAATTACATCTGCCCACCTGAAGGAAATCCAATTCAGTATTCAAATTCAATCAATGATGGAATTTAATATGACGAGGTAATCATCTGCATGAAACAGTTAGGTTATGCAAGGTGCAGTATGTGCTTCTTGTTTCTTTCGACAAGCAGAAAAAGTGAGGTGCTTTCTCAGAGAATGTAGTTCTGAGAGATGCATACCATGCCTTTGATATATTAGATTTAAGGTACAAAATGTACAAAATCCACGTCCAAAGACACAAGGCTGTTTCTTCACATATGTACCACCTGATGCATCACAAAACACATTCACATAACACAGCCTCCAACAGTCCAACAATTGTACAGCGAATGAAAACTATACACTCACCAAAAAAGCCAATGGTTTTCCAGTCCTATGCATGTCCCTAGCCAAACACAATGATGATCAAACTGAAGCACACACTTGTCACAATCATGACAATGCTTTGCCCGTGGAGGCTGATAAAAAATGCAAGCAATGGCATCAGAAATTTGGCACAGGTGAAGCACGAATAATGAAAAAACAAGAGAATAAGTACAAGAAATCTAGAATGTTGTGTCCAAAGTAGGATCATGCTAGGAAGGTCTTTTGACTTCCTTATAGATATTACTTATCAAGTTCCAAATGGACGGGGAGGGAAAAGAATATTGATTCTGATATGATTGTTGAGGATTGACGACAAACACAGCATTTACCCCTGATCTCCACGAGCTGCTGCCTCAAATCCCATGCTCAATGTGCGCCCCTCTTACATGGTGTGACCTCTGAGTGAAGGGGCTATTACTAATAACGAGGTCTTGAAACATAATTAGCTTCAGTCTTGTAAATCCAGAAGGTTAGAATTTTTCTTTTCTATTTTGATGAGTACAGATTTATAGATTATGAAAATTTTCGGTTCACACTAGTGAATAGGGTATAAGTAACCAGAGAACTAGAACGAGAAGGAGATTCATTAAAAACTGCTTTTGGGTTTCCTATTCATATTAATAACAGCCCCATCTAATCAACGTAAATATAAAATTTATATAAACATTTTGGATCACATTATCGCTTGATATTGAAAGCTGAATTACTGCTATTTCCAAACCAAAATTTTCACTTACTGCTTGAATCAGCTTCTCATATAAAGTTCAATATGGCTTCTTACCTCAATTACATGCTACTCAACCAAAAGATCAGTTGCAATTCATGCTATCGGAATTGAAAACCTAAGGACCTTCGGCATTGATTTGGATCTAGTTGGACTGCTGTTATAACTGATAAGATATATTACGGAATTATAGTATAATTTATACAAGATACTAAGGAAATTAGAAAGGCGTTTCGAAAATGACAAAAAAAAATAAGGTAAAAGTCAAAAGTTCTAATATAGCTTCATCTGAATACAAATGCAAGGATGGAAAAAGGAAAAGATGTTTATCAAAAGATTATACCTGAACGAGACTGCAATACGTGCAGGTCAAATTTCTGAGAAAAAAACGGAGAGAGAAATTATCAGCTGGAAATTGCTTGCTTTTTAGTAGAAGAAAATTGAAAACTTCATTTCCCATATAATTAATATTCCCATCTGTTAGCCTAAGAAAAACTACAAATACAGAGAAAAATAATCTTTATAATTTAAGGGATACCTTCAGTCGCACAAAGTTTGTTGTTTTATGTAAGTCTAATTCTAAAACATTAAGCACATACACCAAAAAGTATCTCGATGGACACAATTACCAAAGTAAATACAAGGCAGAAATAAGAAGCAGCAGCAGCTACAGTAACTCATATTCGAACAAATGTTTCATATTAACATGAAGAGGGCAACTCATAAACATATGCACAACAAAAAGCAAATAAGTGTCTAAAGGACATATCACAGAGTCCAACTAATACTACGATATAGCCAACAGTACTTTGAGAGACATTTTTTTTTCTCAATCAGAGAACATGTTTCTCGAAGCATGGTCCTATGACCAATTTAAGAGAATCTCTTTATCACGAATCTGAAACACAAATGTTTTTTCCAAGAAGTATTAGCATATGCCATGATTAGGAACCAGAAGGTCTCGACTTCATGAAGGAAACAAGAAAAATCAACAAAGAAATGTGCATACTGGACTATAATTTAACAGACCTCACCTACAAAAACATTAGTCACACAAAAAACTTGATCTGGGGTCTCAAAATAAAAAATAATATACTTTTTTTAGGAAAAAAATATTCATTTTCTGAATAATGAAGTACCTAATAAAGAAACTAGTTTATTATGAGAAGCAAAGATACAGGAGAAAAGTCAAATCTTGCAACTCCACTGTGAAGTGGTCAAGCTAAAAGACGGACGATGCTATCCAAGTTCTAAAGATGCACAGTTTCTTCACAGAATCAATTTTCAATGGCATTCAGAAGTTCGGCTCTCTTAATTTTCTGGGTTATACTTTTATTAAGGGAAAGCTCATGATAAATCTTTTGCAAATCTGACATCCATGGCATTCAACAAATAATAAAATTTTATGCATGATTTATTGAAGAAACAATGTTTAAGCCATCAGCCATCATCAATAAGAAGCTACAGATGGACTTCAGTTTACTACTCCACCAAGGTAAGAATTCACTGTTACAATAATACTGAAACGAACAAGTAATGCACTATTACCGAAGAGAATATCCGTGAGGGTAAAGATCCATCACTAGCTTTGTCCAGGCAGTCTCATTTCCTCTTTGATAGTTCCGTCCATCCACTGTGATTACAACATTACCATTTTTGCTTGAAGCTGTAGGTCTTTCTTTGACCATTGTGACAAATACACCCACAAACAAGGCAAGTAGAAAAGTTCATGCTTAGTAAAAAATCAAATATGATCTGTGAGAAATATTAACACATGGAATCGTATGGTGGCTTCATCTGCCCTTCTGTACTTATTCAGAAGCATCAGAAAGTAACCTGCTTACTTTGAGGCCAATAATGTCCTTCTAGCTGTAGCATCTCTTTCATTGACAATCTTCTGTGCATCAAGTACATAGCTACAATTTTTACCCAAAGAAAAAAGCAGAAGCTTCAACAGACTGATGGAATAAAACAAATAATCTACTGGCAAGAGTAGATCGTAAATTCAATTACCCGGGAGAAGTTCCAGAGGTAACAAAGTATTGAGCCAGTGTAGCAACAAACAACAATGCATATATAGCAGTGTACCTGCATTTGAAGAGAGAAGGTTGGTCAGGAGAGCTGCAAGACCTTAGGAGGTCCCAAAAGACAACCAAGATGGTGACTTGAAGAGCTAAATGGAAAAGGCCAAGAAAGGGGGCATTATGGTCCCCCCAACAAATGATCTCACATGTAATGATTATCCAAAATTTGAATCGACTTCGATTACATCATATTCTTTGACAAAGCAAGTCTTTTAGTCCATGAATTAGCATAGAGCTACTTAACAACTTCCCGCGATTCAAGCTCCACGGAACCAATAAGTTCCAGGTTCTGGAATTTGTTTGATTCCATTGAGAGTTGATGTCATTTTTCCGGAAAATTTTCTTGAAGGACCATGATGTGTTTTTAATATGTTGCTTGATATCAGAAAAGTTAATTTCCAAACTAAACTTCGAGCTCGTCTCTAGTAAAATGGAAAGTAAACTCCATTACGTAAGAGCTTCAGAAGATTATAATACATAAGAAAAAAATCACATAATTATAAACCCACTGGATAGAAGCTCAAAAAAAGTGTAGTTCTAACCATTTTTGTTCTATCTTCGCCATGTATTTATTTTAGCTGATTGAATAATTTATGATTGTAGTTTCAATAATCATAATTGAGTTGCACACCGAATTCAACAGAACCAATACAGTGATACATCTATAGTTTACGCCATGTATAATCGAATTTACATCTGCAATCACTGACTTCGAACCCAAAACGAATACTTCCTGAAAAATTCACCTGAAAATTATGTACAAACTACAAACTAAAATTGCAGAACACCAAGAAAATTACATTACCACGGTTCTTGTTTGGTCTTCTCAATCAAATCGTGGTCAAGCAAAAATAAAACCCCAACAAAAATCAGATGCAGCCCCACCAATGCTAGTTTCAATGACAACGCAGATCGGCGAACTAAAACAAAACAGAATCTTCCATCAAAACTAAATTTATCAAATACTCTAATGAATCAATTTGAATGAAGAATTAAATTAAAAATAGACAAAAACCAGGATCCGAAATGCAAGGGAATAGGCGGAAACAGCGGTCGGAGGCACGAGCCCATGTGTCGCGGAGGGAGCCGCCGCACCAGGCACCCATTGTTCTCTCAGCTCATCAGGCAAGTACCCATAGCTAGCTCAATCGTACATATATTTAAGAGAAAACGACGGCGTATGAGCTTTGTCTCCAGTTGCGCGGCATCATCACTTGTTATCCATTTGGGTATGGCCCGTCAAAAGGAAAATGTATTTGGTGTTTTATTTGACAATAATATTGCTTAATATTTTTATATTACTTTTTAATAAAATAAGGTAAATAATTATGAATATATATATATATATATGAGAGCAAAAATTTATGCGAGAGAGTCTCACGGGTCGTATTTTGTGATACAGATCTCTTATTTGGGTCATTCATTAAAAAATATTACTTTTTATTGTGAATATCGGTAGGGTTGATTCATCTCACAGATAAAGATTCGTAAGACCGTCTCACAAGAGACCTACTCATATATGTATATTCAAAATATTTCTCTCATGTTTCAAAATACATACACATGCTTATACCTTTTGCTCGCGTTGCTTGTTTATACAACTGAAATATTTATCAAATATGATAAAATTTTATTTTTAAATTAATTAATTTTCTATATATTTTTTTTATCAAGAGTGATGACATGTCTAAAAATTTTAAATATAAATAAAGATATGATTGAATTTTAAAATATAGATAAAGATAAGATTGAAGATTTTTTTAAAAAAAATTTTAAGGTAAAAAAATTTAATCAATAAAGTTATACAATGAGTGTATAATTGTAATTTCAAATAAAACTTTAGCCAATCAATTAAAAAAATTGTTAGAATTGGAGTTTCAACTTTAATTAAATAGTAACGTATATAAATCATATGATATAGTTTATTAAGCAAAACTAGAATTTGGATTGACACTAATCAACATAAATTTTTTAATTTTTTTAAAAAATAAATTTTCCATTAAATTTGTATCACAACAATAATTTGAGTTTCTTGTTTGACCATTTGGTAGAATAAGTTATTAGGATTTAAAAAAAAAAAAATCACTGCATGGTTTTTTCTTCTTGCAAATTTTTAGAATTTTCTTTGTGTGTGCGTGTGTGATTTTTCGGGGAGAAAAATTGTACGCAAAATTAACACGAGACAGACTATCCATCTAAAAATTCAGTCAATATTACATCGAATTTTAGTGCAAAGAAATCCCATTAGGCCCAAATTTTTACTTTTTTCTTTAGATTAACTTTGCTTAATGGATGAAATAATTAGTGGCTTTATAAATTCCAACGAGACTATTTTCTTTAAATAAAATTAAATGATTTCAGACCAAAAATCAAATCTGATACAGAAAACAAGTAGTTTCATCCGTTGAACACGGCCATCCATCACTAAATTTGGAATGTAAAGTTTATCAAACTTCCGTGCACCACCTCCTTCTCCCTTCTTTGGCCAAATCGCATAGCAACAAAAAGATAGTGTGCAGAGAGTTTCAAGAAAAGTGGGTTAAAAATAATGCAGGCTGCTGCATCCCATTTTTATCCATATACACCTGAATCACAACAAATCCAACAGGTTCTTAATCTGTTCCCGTTTCTCCAGTTTCACTAAAATGGATAACTCAAACAATATAGCATGCAATAGTGGAGAACTATTCAATCCCGTTCATACAATGGGAACACAAGTTTCTTGCCTTCTGGTGATCTAACATTTCTTTCAACTTTTCCTCAAGCCCTTAGGCCAACCGGCGCCGGTTGCGCAGATTCTAGTAAGTATGTCATCGAAATCACAGGTATTTTGTTAAGGATAAGGAATTTCTTGAAAATGTGTATATGAGTTAGCTAGCTAGCGATGCAATCTTTGTTTCTGCTGTGTGTTTTTTAACTCGAGGCTTTTGTTTTTGTAACACAGGCAGGATTCATGTTAGGCCCGTCTGGGTTCTCACACATAAACCGTGTAAAAAAATTCTTCTTCCAAAATTTTGCAGCAGATTACTACGAAACCATGGCCTTATATGCCAGGATCACAATCATGTTTCTAATAGGGCTTGAGATGGATTTTGATTATATGAGGCGAAACGTACGGATAGCAAGCATGATAGCCGGTGGGAGCTGTTTAATCTGCACGATTTTCGCCATTGCATTAAATTCCTTTATATATGAAGAGACAGGAGCTCATGGCTCCGGTGTGATGATGGCTGTAACACTTGCTTTAATGTTGTCTAACACAGCCTCTCCTTTCGTGTCAAGATTAGCACATGATTTGAAGTTTGCAAGTACTGATATTGGGAGATTAGCACCAAAGAATCGACGGAAAATTGGAGTGGGAAGGAAGGGATAAGGGCTACTAACCGGAAGATTTTGTGATATGCCAAGTGCTCGGTTGCTATTTTAGTAGACTGGGGACTCACTGCTGGGACGTTGTATACCTCAGGTTCTGGATCATTGCAGCATGTGGCAACATTATTTTTTGGTGGGCCGGATGATCGGGAGGCGTTGGGATTCAGTGAACGGATTGGATGCATCATCATATAAACCTTACTATTATAAGGTTCTTGCATGTATCAGAGAAGATGCAAGAAATAGGGGTTAATGTAGCTCACAGGAATTAGGAAACATGATATTTTGATGGTTAAATCGACCCATGAGACAGAGAATGACTTCAATAATGCGGGTTGGCTGAGTTTTACAATAGGTACGTCAAGATACTGATCTTCTGGAAAAGTTGCTTCGTAAAGCCATCGATACATTTCAGTAGAGCGCACACATTACAGAAAATTCTTGATTTCAACATGTGTAGCACATGATTAGTATCTAGTCAATACTGGTCGCACAATGTCATATAGTCACTGTATGATTATATTTGTAGACTCTTTCATCTTCCTTATACAGATAACTATAATTATCAATAATCATATGAGTCAAATCGTTTAAATCGTACGGGTAACACGAGAATCGTATTTTGTCCAATATATTATATAGATAACCACACCTGATATTTACTCCTAGCAATAACTTTCAACAATTGCATGTATATACCAATTACAAGATTGAGCATGTGTAGTTGCATCTAAAGCTATAGTTTTCTAAGTATTGTATTTCAAATTGTATTGCACATATAACCATAAATGACAATAAACAAATGCTACTCATGTAACTCACAACCTAAGCCATTGATGCGTGGATCCTCCATCCCGCCGACTTTCTCACTGGATTTCTTCAAGTTCTTACTGTGTTTTTAAGGGTCTGTGAACATAACATGCAACATATATAAACCCTTTTTTTACAGTAATCAAGATATTGTGATTTTTTCTGTAGGTATGTAACATCTGGTCAAGTAGGGTATGTAGAGAAGCATGTGGAAAATGGTGGGGAGACATCAAATGTATTGAGAGATATGGCTGATATGTATTCAATGTTTATAGTTGGAAAGGGAAGAAGAGGTAACTCGTACTAACAAGAAGTTTAAGTGATTGGGAAGAATGCCCAGAGCTTGGTAAAGTAGGGGATTTGTTAGCTTCTTCAGATTCTGAACTTAGCGGTTCTGTTTTAGTTATTCAACAGCCATAGACCTTCTAACAATCGATAGCAAGATCAATAGAAAATTGGGCAACCCAACATAGTTTTGTAGTTTTTGTTAATGGTAAAGATTTAGAATATTAAATTTTTTATTTTGTTTCATTTCCCCTCTTTTTTGGGAGTTTTGGTAAAATATATATATATATATATATATATATAGGAAGCCATGTTAATATTCAGTTGATGATGTTATTTTTCACATCAAGTTCAACTGGAATACACATATACATATAGATATACACACACGTGTATGTATACACATGTGCATATGTACATGTATAAAATGCAATCAGTGGGCGATACATTTTGCTGGTTTCTATAATGTGTTGATGGCCAAATCATAACTCTTCGAGATTCCTAAAATGCTCATCTTTGCCAAACAAATATTAGATGTGTGCGCACGTAGCCTGTGAATACTACTAAAACAGTTGGTTAATTCTAAAAAAATTTATGGTCAAAATACTTAATCCAATATTCTTAAACTATTATTTCACAAAATATTAGATATACGCGAACCCAACTTCATCTCCATTAGCTAGTTCTTACATAAAAAGAGTCGAAGGCCATATGATTCAACAAATAGTTTTTTGAAGTTGCAATTGCTCATAAGTTGTGCAAGAAAAGCTTTTCAAAATATATTTGATAATTGTTCTTCACAATACTTACATAAAGACCTTCAGAAAAAATGCCATATTTGGTGAACATAAAGGCATTGCTCCAACTTCAAGTGACATTTTCAAAGAGTACATTAATCTTCTTAATCATCATACCAAAAGAGAAATATTTGCAAATCTCCCATGGTAATGGGAAAAATAGGGAAAAAAATCTCATTCTAAAAACATAGACATACCTAAGTTGCTCCAATGGAACCCACAACCAAATTTACAAAATAGTATACGTACAAACAGTTTGTACAATACAGACGCCAAACGCATTCATATGCCATAATATAAATGGATAGAAATATAAAACACTTACAGCTACCAAATGCCAACATTTCATATAAAAACTTGATTTATTAAGCCAAAAGGTAAAATAGCACATCTCAGATGAGAGAGTTCTCCAAGTCTAAACATAGCACATGTACCTATGCAGATAAATGTTTCTTCATAGCAGTTGTAGATTCGTGAGCAAATTTCTTTTGACTATAACATACATAAGGGTACCCGATCAGCGAGAGAAAGTTGGCAGGCTTGGAGAATGAAAGTATTTCATACCAGACATCTTCCTTTTCGTCCATTGTGATTGAGAACCGTTCTTCTCCTGCCTGTGTAAAAACAAATCAAGTGTTACCATCGACTTCTATGATTTCATATGTGTGCAATTCGAACAACAGGCTTGACATGAAAATGATTTCGGATAATAGGACACATGATTAAAAAATGCAAAAGGAAAAATACTACGGTTATATAACTTTATGCACCTGAACAAGTAAACGGAGGTTGATTTATATGAAGTGTAAAAAAAAGTGACATGATGCCGTGTTCATAAATGCACAAATACACATATTAGGAATCTTAAATCAAATTTATTTTATTACCGTTATGAGATTGTGATAACTAATTTAATTGTAGTTGGATTTGACTATTATGCCTATATTTAGAGTACAATAAGGGATGTAAGTGGATCTATGATAACAATGCCATATCTTCTCATAGAGTTATACATTGTTTGGCCTATATGTAGAGGACAATAAGAGATGTAAGTGGATCTATGATAACAATGTCATATATTCTCATAGAGTTTTACATCGTTTGTATATTTTTAGAATCAAGACAAATCAAAACACCATAAAATATCTGCTAATCGACTTACTTCAATTTTTACTTCATCGCCTGGCAATATCCGTATAAAACTACGTCGGATCTTTCCTGAAACATAACCTAGAATCAGATCTTCATTATCTAACCGAACCCGTAACATGCCGTTGGGAAGTGATTCAGTAATTAAACCTTCATGAATCCATATATTTATACTGGAACATCTTTCAG